>NC_057850.1:180581044-180881044 GCF_015237465.2 Chelonia mydas
AGCAGTGTTTGTGTTGATTCACAGTGCAGTGTACCCTGGACAGGTATCCAAGCTTGCAACTTGCCCCTGTTCATCACACTCTCTTCTGGGTAGTTTTGGCAATGCATAGTGGGACAGAAATGACTCACTCAGTGGTGAGTGGGAGTGAGGGGGTCAACTTCCCATAATGCAATATTCTCCATCCATAATATCATCTCTGTCCCATAATTTTCATGCCTATTTTAAATTTCCTCATGAACCTGCGCAGTGCTTATCACTGTCTGCCATCTCTGACAGAAGCATGGAGCCTGCATGGCTCTGCTCTGTTGTCATGAGTGTTGCAAGCACAGGATGCACGATCCTTCAGTATTTGTAGAACTGCAAGAACAACCATAGGGAACATGATGACTTCTAGGTAGTCAGTTTGCTGTGGGACATAGTGAGAACTAATTGAAGGCTGTTGGCAGTGTTCATGTTCCTTTTAATCAGAGTGAAATACCTCTCAATGGCTATGGCTAACAAACTAAAAGTAGGTTTCAAAGTAGCAGCCGTGTTAGTCTGTATCCGCAAAAAGAAAAGGAGGACTTGTGGCACCTGAAACCTGTCATTATGCAAGGCACTGAATTTAGCCGTATGGAGTGGAAATCTATCAACTTCATGAAAAAACTCGTACAGGTACAGACAGACATCATCTTCCTTTCCAAATGCAAACAGATGGACATCATACCAAAAGGACTGAAGGTAAAAAATCCATTACAATCTACATACTGCACAGACTATGCTGACAGCTTGTGCCACACACTCTCAAAGAAACTGCGGAACCACCTGATCAACATCCTCTACAGCAAACAGGGAAAGATTAAGAATGAGCTCTCAAAACTGGATACTCTCCTAAAAAACCAACCTTCCACACAAACTTCCTCGTGGCTGGACTAAACTAAAAGTAGAAGCTCCTAAGACAACGAACATATCGTCTTCTCTAGGAAACCAAATTGTGTAGGACAGGCTTAAAATTCTCTTTGCAGACATAAGAACATTTACTTTGTAAACTATTCCAGCTAACAGATCACAAAAAGTTAGATTGCCACTTTAAAAAAAACAACCACCCATCTACATATGGTTGTGAGATTAGCTATTTTTCCAACGGGCTCCCAATACCATCAAGTTCTTGTAGGCTACACCAGTGCTACTCAAAGTGGTGGTCCGCGGACTGGTGCCGGTCCGTGAGCCATCGGCTGCCGGTCTGCACGCACATTGGGGAAAAATATTTGCCGGTCCCCCACATCAGATAGTTTGAGAAGCACTGGGCTACACCACTACATATGAACAGAAATGCAATACTGGTTAAGTCTATGTGCCCAGTTGTCTGTATAATTATAAAAAGAAAAGGAGTACTTGTGGCACCTTAGAGACTAACCAATTTATTTGAGCATAAGCTTTCGTGAGCTAGAGCTCACTTCATCTGATGAAGTGAGCTGTAGCTCACGAAAGCTTATGCTCAAATAAATTGGTTAGTCTCTAAGGTGCCACAAGTACTCCTTTTCTTTTTGCGAATACAGACTAACACGGCTGTTACTCTGAAACCTGTATAATTATAATGTAGCACTCTCAGAGAATCAGCTTCTTCATTTCCTTCAGGGGTAAAATTAGGTGCTTCCATCGTTACTCATCAGACCTGATCGAATAGTTCATCCTCTGTCATACAACAGTTGCATGGTACTTTCTTTAGCCAATAGTTTGGGGCCAGCATTTCACAAGCCCATTAGCCTCCCTCCCTAGGTAAGGAGACACTTCTGTCTGTGTCACAGTAGGATGAGGGGTAAGTGGGGGGAGAGGAGAGATGCTGTCAAAATGGAAGTAGGTTGCACTCTTTGTTTTGTATTATTCTTGTTATTAGGTTAGTTTGTCATCAACAAAAGGCATGTGGACAGCCTATTCCTCTAAAAAAGGAGGAATATAGGCAGTACGGTACCGGGGCCATTGCAAAGTAGCCCAGAACCCCTCTTAAATCATGTCCTCTTCTACTTCAGTTGTGCCTTTTAAATTCCCCACAGGCCCTCTGCATTAGGGTGTTAGTCATCATGACACCTCTAGTTTCAGTAATTTCTGAGGTCTCTCATCTACTGTCTTGTATTTAATGCTGTAAAGCATCTGGGTTACAGCTTGTATACAAATAAAATATAAATTGTTGTATAAAAACAGAAAAATAATTCTCTAGGGCCCCTGGAATGTAATGATAAACAGATTTCTGCCTTCCATTAAACACATAGGCTTTAGGGTACACCCCACAGGTTTAAAACCCTGGCTCCTGACAGGAGGCAATTGTATCAGAAGCTGGTGGGAGTTGCCCAGGCTGCTTGGGCGCCTGACTCTCCATGCTGTGGGAGCTGGGGTGTTGGCTAGCTGCTCCCTGTGCTGGGCCACCCCTGCATGGCCAGGCACCCTCCAGGCAGGGTGGGCGGTACAGCTCTGAGCTGTGATCCTGACGCCCTCTTGCCTTTCCCGAAGGAGCCAGCTCCTGCCCGCAGAGCCCGACTGCCATGAGATGCTCCCCACGGCACTTGGTCACCACTGTGGAGCAGCAGCAGAGCCATGAGCACCAAGGCAGCAGTGAGCGAGCACTTTGGGGAGCATCTCATGGCGGTCAGGCTCTGTGGGCAGGGGGTGTCACCAGCCGGTGCCAGGCTCCTTCAGGGAAGAGGCAAGAGGGAGTCAGAGGTGCAGCTCGGAGTTGCCTGGGGAGTGCCTGGCTGTGCAGAGGCAGCCCGGCTTGGGGAGCAGGGTAGGGAGGGTGGATATAAATGGTGTGCATTACGCTCCTCCATGTACCTGAGGTTAATTCTTGCACTTACTATTTATTCAGCCTTGCACTTACTGTTTATTCATGCGTACATACAGCAGAAGGAACACTGTATTCAAGGGCAGATAATATTGCATAGGATTCATATTGTTACTTAAGGTATCCTGCCTCATCCATAGTGGGCCCTATAAATAGGGAGGTCCTGGGGCTTGAGAAGGAGACCTAAATGTGGAGGACTTGAAGGTTCAGCTAAGCAAATTTCAATCTGCAAGCAAACACATAATTGATTCCTTGTGAACTCAGTTGCATGGTTTAGTTCATGAACACCAAAAGGGACTGAATCTTGCAGGGTTCAGTCAGTCCTTATCTTAGTAGGACTAGAGCAAGGTGGGTTTTTCTTAAGTTTTTGTTGTGTTGTTTTTTTTAAGGTGAGCTTTATTGACCTGCAGAGAAATGTTGCATGGATACACTTCATGAATTAAAATATCAAATTAGATTGTAATAATGCTTGATGCATTAAAAAAAATCTATTATAAAATGGCTAAAAATTGCTTATATCCTTTCAGCTTTAAGACACTGACTTACAAATCCAGCCTCAAGGTCCCAGCACCAGCAGTAGTTCACAAATCTGACAAAGCAAGCACGCGTAAAATCTCCCACCAGGATGGTTACGTAGGTCACCAGAATATCAGACACCGTGAGTCTTACAAATTCCTGCAATTGAACACAAGGAAAGAGCAATTAGCTACTGTAATTTAAGTGGTGCATCGGAAGACTGTATCCTCCCTTAATCGGTCTCTCTCCACGAGTGCCCATTAAACAGAGTAGAAGTTGGGTCTTTTCCCTGTCTTCTGACTTTTGGTGATGCTCACCAGCTGTGTATTTCAAGAAGCACAGGCTGCATTACAGCCACCAACTATCAATTGCTGGCTGGCCGCCTTGATCTAATTTTGATTATTTAGGGCTAATGTCAGTCGTTTTGTTCTCATTTTGGTTGTTTGGCTTTACAGTGCAGATGCTGAGTGCCGTTGGCAGGCTGTGATATACAGGAGGTCCGACTAAGGCCAGAAGGGACCACCAGATCATCTAAATTCTATGGCAGTGTTGTTGTAACTGTGTTTGGCCCAGGATACGAGAGAGAAAATTTGGGTGAGGTATTATCTTTTTAGTGGAACAACTTCTGCTGGTGAAGGATACAAACTTTTGAGCTCCCCAGATCCTCTTCTGGAAGTCTGGGAAAGTTAATCAGATTGTCAGAGATAAATACAAGGTGGTACTGATTGTTAAGCATAAGGAGTTAACACACATTGCAAGAAACCATTCAAAATGAAGTGGGCAGGTAACACCTCTGCAGTCATAGCACAAAGGAGAGTTAGTGGATTACAGATTGTTGTAATGAGACATAAAATCAGTGTCTCTATTTAGTCCATTTTTTGTGTCTAGCAGAGTTTTTGTTTTTTTTTTAATTTTTTTATGAATTTGGGCTCCCTAGCTCTTTTTTTTTTTTTTTTTTTTTGCGAAGGTGTTGTGCAGGTTTCCTTTGAGGACTGAAAGGTCCAATATAGAGTGATTGTTTTGTGAAAGGTGTTCGCTCACAGGTGACATGCTGGTTTTGTCTTGCATTATTTTTCTGTGTGAGTTCATTTGAAAGTGTAGTGCTTCTCTCATTTCACCTACATAGTTGTTGGGGCATATGGTGCACTGGATGAGGTACACTATATATTGTCATAGGCTTTTGTAGGACCCATGAATCTTGAAAGGTGTGTTGTGGGGGTATTGATCATCATAGCGATGGAAATATGTCTGCAGGTTTTGCATGTGGTGTTATGACAGGGGCTAGTGGCACTTTGAGTTGGTGGGTCCTGGTCTATGGAGAGCTTGCTTCAGATGATGAGGTTGGGGGGTTGTTTTGAAGTCCAGGAGAGGAAGTTCAGGAAAGATTTCTTTCAGGATGTGGTCCCCATCAAGTATGTGTTGTAATTGTTCAATATCTTGTCTGAGCTCCAGTGTGGGGTGGGGGTTGATAACTAGGGATGTGTGGTCAGTGGCTTTTATGCTATTTTGAAGTAGGTTCTGTGGGGAATTAGTGCTCTGTTCCATGATGTGATCTACTTCTCTGGTGTACTGTCCTTGTTTTGGTGAAGGTGGTTTTAAGCCGATAGAAGTTGATCCAATAAAATATATTACCTCACCCACTTTGTCTCCCTTCTACATTGTGATCCCAGGAAATAGGAGCAGGTCCAGTGCTAATTTAAAACATACACATGCTGAGGTGGTTTTTTCTGATTTACCATATAGCATTCTGCAAATATGCTCACAGAAAACTCTGAATTAATGTGGCTTACCCCATAAACTGTTCTATTATGAATTTCATTTTTCTGAACAAGTTGTGCTAAAACTTCCTTGCAATTTGTTGGTTGGTTTCAGAATCTCCCTTTGCATATTACCTACTCTTTATATTAAATACTGGGTGAAAGGTGAAACATGGTGAATAATAATAAATTAGAAGCTACTCTTTAATGTATGACCAAATGGATAATACAGTCTACATCACCAATTGCAATAGCTTCCAGTTCTGGCTGCTCAGGTTTTCTGAAAACCAGCCTTCTTGAAAGTATCCCAAGTTGGATACTTGGTGGCCACTCCTGAAAATTTTGCCCCAAATGAGCTTCATCTGTGAGGGGAGGAATGCCTGTAATTTCCTCTGTCAGTGGTAGTTTGAGCGCTTCCATCAGCTATGAGGAGGTAGTTGGCTCTTTGCAGGCCCCTATGCTGTACAGCAGTGCTACTGCATGGAAGTTTTTTAAAGCACCCCATATTGGTCATTTGGGCATCAAACTTCAGACTCTGGTAAAATTAAAAACAACCAAAAAAAGTATCCGCTAAGAAACTTCTACATATTATCATAGCTGAGGTCCCCAAAACTGCTTACAATGCCCACAGTTGTCTCCCAGCAAGGACCTCGAGGCATGTCTGCGGGATCAATAGGAGGTGGAATAACCGCACTGTCATTCATTGCAGATGAGTTATAGTAGCTAAGCAGGGTCCAGTGTGTGATGTTCTTTATCACTACTTCTTCAGTCAGCTAAAACAGAAGAGACACATGCAGCTGAAAACCTCTAGTGTTGGGCCTAAACTAACACACCAGATCAGAGCACACCTACACGTAGGGCAAATTCAGGCTCCAACCCAAATCCAGATAGGCCCAAGCTGTATAGTTTTTAATCTATCTAATGTGGCCACCACCATGATATGTAGGTGCCATCTTTAATGTAAATAGTGACCTACAACAAATCACAGCCAGCGTTTCACCCTATCTGTGATTTGGGGGGGGCGTGTCATAAATATAAAGGGAAGGCTAACCACCTTTAAATCTGGGACCAGAGACCCCCCCCCCCCCCGCCCTCCACCACCCTCCAGCTTTGAAAGTATCTTGTCTCCTCATTGGTCATTTTGGTGAGGTGCCAGCGAGGTTGTCTTAGCTTCTTAACCCTTAACAGGTGAAAGGGTTTTTCCTCTGGCCAGGAGGGATTTAAAGGTGGTTAGCCTTCCCTTTATATTTATGACAGTACATATGAATGGAAAAAAATCAGTAATATCCTATAGCAAGGGAGTCTTTTGTTCATGTTAGCTTTAAGAATTATGATCACACATGTTGGATTCTAGAACATATTATGGTTCTTGTTTTCTCTTTCATTATAGTGCTGCTTACCTTTTCATTGACATCATCCATTAGGGCCAATAAAAAGGTATAGAGGTTTCCAAGAAACAGAGCAAAGATACGTCCCAGCTGCCATTTCAATCCAATGCGAGGATGGTACTCCTCTAAGGCAGCAATGGTTTCAAACAGTGGAGGACAAAACATTCCTAGCAAGGACATAACAATTTCAACCTGCCAAATGAGGATACTGCTGTTAATAATAACAATAATGATATTTTCAGCACTTATCAAAAGTAGGTCTTACAGTATTTCATATATGAAGGCCGCTTCACTTCCTATGAAGAGAAAGCTGACATCTCTTTTCAGAGTCTGCAATTTTCCGTTAATGCAGGTCAGGAAATGTATTGTGATAAAGTTCCTCCTCTACCTTGGTGGGTCCTGCGCTTATTGGTGGATTTGCTCGCCTCAGAGATTCACAGTAGCCCTCAGTTTGGCCACTTTCATGGCTCAAATCTGCCTTTCACTCAGATAACCTCATCACTGGCCAGCATGGGGAAAAAAGAGTGAGAACAATCCCCGCAGTCTCTGCTGATCCACCATGTGGGTCGGGGAACAGCCTAGAGACCTTCCCCTCCAGTGGAGCCTCCTGTGTTGGATCAGGAGTTGGGAGGTTTGGGGGGGAACCCAGGCCCGCCCTCAACCTGGGTTCCAGCCCAGGGCCCTGTGGACTGCAGCTGTGCAGAGTGCCTTCTGGAACAGCTGTGCGACAGCTACAATTTCCTGGGCTACTTCCCCATGGCCTCCTCCCAACACCTTCTTTGTTCTCACCACAGGACCTTCCTCCTGATGTCTGTTAACGCTTGTACTCCTGAGTCCTCCAGCAGCACGTCCTCTAGCTCCCAGCTCCTTACTCACCCCTCACTAACCAGTTGCCCTGATTAGCCTGCCTTAATTAATTCTGGCAGCTTCTTGATTGGCTGCAGGTGTTCTAATCAGCCTGTCTGCCTTAATTGTTTCCAGAAAGTTCCTGATTGTTCTGGAAATGGGACCTACTTAAACTGGGGTTAATATATCTGCCTTCTATCACTCTCCTGTAGCCATCTGGACTGACCCTGTCACATATCTTTTCCCCCCCACCGCTAAACACCACAGGGTTGGGCAACTTGGGACGTTAGGCAGTGTACCAGTGACAAGCCAACTGCATTGCCATGGTGGCTTCCAGCCTGGTATTGTATGGTGAACTGGAAAAGTTGTAGGGACAGGAACCATCTGGTCACCCTTGCGTTCTTCTCTTTATTTCGCTGCATCCATTGGAGGGGTGAATGGTCAGTCACAAGGGTAAACCATCGTCCCAGAAGGTAATAACGTAGTGTTTCCAGGGCCCATTTCACAGCTAGGCACTCTTTCAACCATGACATACTTCTGCTCTCTCGGGAGGAGTTTCTTGTTGAGGTAGAGGATTGGGTGTTCTTCATCTCTGACCATGTGCGATAGGACAGCTCCCTATCCTACTTCAGATGCATCTGTCTGTAAAATGAATTCTTTGTTGAAGTCTGGGACTATAAGCACAGGGTTACTGCAGAGGGCTGTCCGTAGATCCATGAATGCTTTCTCTGTGGCATCTGTCCACTTCACTATGTCTGGACCCTGGGCTTTTATCAGGTCTGTCAGGGGACTCGCTCTGGTAGCAAAATGGGGAATAAATTGTCGGTAGTACCCCACCGCACCCAGGAATGCCCGGACTTGCTTTTTCCGATTTGGCCAGGGCCAATTCTGGATAGCCTCTAGTTTGTTTAGTTGGTGCTTGACCATGCCCCTTCCTACAATGTAGCCAAGGTATTTAGTCTCAGCTAGCCCTACAGCACACTTGGCTGGGTTGGCTGTGAAGCCAGCCCGTCTTAGCGTGTCCAGAACCACTTCCACTTTTTCCAAGTAGGTTTCTCAGTTTAGGGGTGTGAATAATCCAGGTATGCCGCTGCATAACTCGTATGGGGCTGTAGGAGCTTGTCCATAAGATGCTGGAAGGTGGCAGGTGCCCCATGCAGTCCAAAAGGAAGAACAGTATATTGAAACAGACCCTCTGGGGTAGAGAATGCCGTCTTTTCTTTCGCATCTTTGGCAAGGGGAATCTGCCAGTATCCCTTTGTTAAATCAAGGGTGGTCAAAAATCGGGCATTGCCCAGGCAGTCAACTAACTCATCGATATGGGGTATGCATTGAATTTGGATATCTCATTCAGTTGGCAAAAGTCATTACAAAACCTAGTGGTTCCATTGGGTTTGGGCACCAACACAGTCGGGCTTGACCACTGACTGTGGGACTCTTCGATGACTCCCAGCTCCAACATCCTTTTTACCTCTGCCTTGATCTCCTCCCTTTTTGCTGCTGGGACCCGATAGGGCCTTAAAGTTACCTTTGCCCCAGGGTCTGTGATAATGTGGTGATATTCTTTGGTGGTCTGACCTGGTTTGGTTGAAAACACATCCTGGTATCGGTTGATCATCTCAGTTACCTCTTTCTTCTGGTTTGGTGTCAGATCAGTGGATATCCTGATCTGCTCCTGCATGTTATTTCCCTGGATCGGGGTGTCTTGGGCCACTACACACGCCTCCCATTTGTGCCAAGGCTTTAAGAGGTTAATGTGATAAATTTGTTCTTGTTTCCAGCATCCTGATTGCCACATCTTGTAGATTACTTCCCCCACAGGTTCAATCACCTCATAGGCCCCCTGCCATTGGGCCAAAAGCTTGCTTTCTGCCGTGGATACCAACACCATCACCTGATCCCCTGGTTGGAACTGTCAGACTTTTGCCTGGCAATTGTAATGGGTTTGCTGGGCCTCCTGCGCCTTTTCCAAATGTTCCCGTACAATAGGGCAAAAAGAAAAGGAGTACTTGTGGCACCTTAGAGACTAACCAATTTATTTGAGCATGAGCTTTCGTGAGCTACAGCTCACTTCATCGGATGCATACTGTGGAAACTGCAGAAGACATTATATACACAGAGACCATGAAACAATACCTCCTCCCACCCCACTCTCCTGCTGGTAATAGCTTATCTAAAGTGATCATCAGGTTGGGCTGGAAATGGCCCAACTTGATGATCACTTTAGATAAGCTATTACCAGCAGGAGAGTGGGGTGGGAGGAGGTATTGTTTCATGGTGTCTGTGTATATAATAATGTCTTCTGCAGTTTCCACAGTATGCATCCGATGAAGTGAGCTGTAGCTCACGAAAGCTCATGCTCAAATAAATTGGTTAGTCTCTAAGGTGCCACAAGTACTCCTTTTTCTTTTTGCGAATACAGACTAACACGGCTGTTACTCTGAAACCGTACAATAGGGGTGACCTGGGCTATCCATTCTCACATCTGCAACACATGGTCAATTATATTTCTCCCCTCATTGGGTTCCTCTTCCCAGATTTCTTTTGTGATATCTACTATGCCACGGGGGTGGTGTCCGTATAATAACTCAAAGAGGAAAACCCAGCTGAGGTACCTCCCAGATTGCAAAATTACTTCAGTTCCTGGCATATCTAATTACTGTACCTCCTACAGTCCCAAAGTCTGAATAATCTGGGATGATTTGTGCATTTTGCCAGAACACTTATGTTGTTATCGGAGGGATGAGGTCAACAGAAGATGCTCCTGTGATCCCAGTGCTTACTAACCACAACTCCCATTTACTTTAAAGAGAGCGGAGGCCTTTCAGAATGAGGTCCAATCTCCTATTTTAATGTAGCAAGAATATTATAGAAACTAAGCTGTCAGCCTGTGCGTAAAATAATCTTTATTTTTTAAAAAAATGAGTGTCTCCTTCACACTTTTAAGAATATGTTGCTGACTAGAATGGAAACATACCTGGAACTCAGTTGTCTTATGAACCCAGCAATGATGTACAGATTTTGCCCTTGGTCACACATGTACAACACCCACTGACTTTAGGGGGAGTTGCACTTGTGTAGTCCCTGATAGAATGTGTAGGTTTTTCTAGTACCTACCGTACTGAGGGAGGGAATGCTGGCCAGAAGTTGGACATCAGGAATATCCCTTTTTCTTTTGGGAAAAATGCCATGAGATCTTAAAATATCAGCAGAAAAGCCTCAGAGGTTACAGCTGGTTGAAATTTTTCTGAGGGAACGTTTTTCTGTTGGAAAATGCTGATTCTACTAAATTGAAATGTTTTGCAGGAATGTATCAATTTTGTCAAAATTCTCACAGGAAATTATCTAAACATTTAGTTTGGACTTCATCATTTCAACTTTTATATATTCTAAATATAACAGAAGTTGAAATTAAGTGGAAATGAAACATTTTGAGAAGGTCAAAACAAAACACATTCAGGAATACGTCATTCCTTGAAAGATTCCAAGATTTCAACTTTTTGCCTCAAAATGTAACAAAACCAAATGTCAAAATCTCAGCATTTCCCACGGGGTGGAGATTCTATTTTTCAACCAGCTCGATCAGCAGCGGACAGAAGGGAGCTCAGTTTAACCTTTTATCTGAGGGGAGGGCACCTCTAACAGTCAAGGGACCCTTCTTATACAATACCGCATCTCAACACCAAGTTTGAGACTTGGGATAAAATTTTCCAAAGCACCTAAATCACATAAGCCCCATTGAAAATTAATGGGACTTAAGGCTTGGCTACACTTGTGAGTTACAGCGCAATAAAGGAGCCCCGGGTGCAGGAGCTCACTACCTGTCCACACTAGCAAGACACGTAGAGCACTCTGACTCCACAGCTACAGCGCTGCTGGTACTCCACCTCGGCGAGTGGAATAACGTTCGCTGTGCCCTCGTGGAGCGCCGCAGCGCCAGTGTGAACGAGGTGTTGCATTACTGTGCTCTGATCAGCCTCCGGAAACGTCCCATAATCCCCTTAAGTCAAGTGGCCACTCTTGTCATTGTTTTTGAATCTCTGCAGGAATGCAGATATGCCCTTTGAAAGCTCCGTTTCTGACAGCCGGCTGCTCATCTGCTCCGAGACAAAGCAACCATTTGTGTGGAATGCTGTGTGTGAGAGAAAGAGAGGCGCGGGGGGAGGGGGGTCTGCTGCTGTCTGAACTTACAAGACAGCATGCTGACATGCTCTCAGCCCCCCAAAAACCCACTCTCTCTCCTCCACCCCCCTGCCCCATTTGAAAAGCATGTTGCAGACACTTGCATGCTGGGATAGCTGCCCATAATGCACTGCTCCCAGTGCTGCTGCAAGTGCCAAAAAGTGGCCACGCCGGTGCGCTTGAAGCTGTCAGTGTGGATAGACTGCAGCGCTTTCCCTACTGCGCTCTACGAAGGCTGGTTTAACTCAAAGCGCTCTACATCTGCAAGTGTAGCCATGCCCTTAGTTACTTAAGTCACTTCAGCTATGTCTACACTGGAGGTGGAGGGAGGGAACAACCTTGTGACAGAAAGTCTCAGAGCCTGGGTCAACTGACTCAGGCCTGCGTGGCTCAGGCTGTGGAGCTAAAAAACAGCAGTGTAGACGTTCCCGCTTGGGCTGGAATCTGGGCTCTGAAATCTGGCAAGGTGGATGGGTCTTAGTGCCTGGGCTCCAGCCCAAGCAGGGATGTCTACATAGCTATTTTTAGCCCTGTACCACAAGCCCAAGTCAGTTGATCCAAACTCTGAGACTCACTCCCTCTGCCCTGCCCCGTGTTAGATGTACACTTTGGTGCTTTTTAACATTTTAACCTTAATCCTGATGTGGGATTTGAACCCACAATCTTTTGTCTTAGCAGCTATCTTCATGCTAACAATTACTACACTTCTTTCCAAGGAAAGTTAATATTACAGAAAATCAGAAACAAACTCTTCTTACCTCATTTCTTTCATACCATCCAATGTTTTGCATTTTTGAAAAAGTCTGGGACCGTTTAACCACAAAATAAATGAGGTAGCCACTTCCACACAAGCAACATATGATAAGCACATTTGCCAGAACCCGAAGGAATCTTCTCAGATGGATGTTCTCATCTTTGTTACTTTCTTGCTCATCCACAATAGACTCCTTTATAAGTAGATACATTTAAAGAATTGTAGCAGATACATAGATTCATAGTTTAAAACCAGAAGGGACCATTAGATCATCTACTCTGACTTCCTGTATATAACAGGCTATAGAATATCATCCAGTTACACCATGCTGTTATTGAGGACAATGCCTTGTGTTTGACTAAAACATATCTTCCCAGAAAGGTATCCCATCTTCATTTGAAGACATCCAGAGACGGAGACTTCACTTTCCTGGGAAGTTTGTTCTAATATTCCAGAAGTTAATAATAACCCTTACTGTTAAACATCTATGCCTTCATCTTCCAGCCATTGGTTCTCATTATGTCTTTCTCTGCTAGATTAAAGAGCTGTTTAGCACCCTTTTCTCCCTGTAATCAAGCCACTTCTCAATCAGTTTTTTGAGAGCTATGACTGTGGAATCATGGCTTTTTGGACATCTAATAAACTCTTTTTAAAGCATTCCCCCAATTTTCATTCATGTTTTTATGTTTAAAGATTTCCTCTCAATTCCACTCAACGTTTTCCTCAGCTTTGGGAAAAATTTGGACTTTTTGAAGCATATATTTATTTCTGGTGGGGTTGCCTGGATTGAATGTAATCACATCATGATTAGTAGTCTCTAGGCAACCACCAACTTCCAGTCCAGGAATAAAATTGTCTGTCTTTGTTATAGTGAGGTCCATAATTAAGTTTCTTCATGTTGGGTACAATACTATCTGCATTGGAAAATTTTCTTATATATACAATTTTTTAGAAACTCTAAAAACCTCTACTATTGATCACACAGAACCTCCTGCATACATATCCCATAACACAATTTTTCTTTTCACACACGATAGCTGGGTGTTCAGGAGTAACTCATCCTGTTCTCTGGTTTGATTTGGTGGTCTGTAACAGGTCCCCACCAGTACCCACTCCTGTCCTCTGTTAGTGAGTTAGCATATTAATCCAAATGCATTCAAGATCCTGTCCTTCTGAGTTATCAGCTAAAAAGGTGTCATTAATATAGAGTGCTACCCACTTTTACCCACTCTGACCTTCCTAAACAGATTGTAACCAGTGATTTTAACATTCCAATTGTATCAAATTTCTTCTCATCAATGAGAAATTCCAATTCCTCTTGCTTGTTGTCCAGACTCCTAGCATTGGTATCTAAGCAACTGAAAAATGTTTTTCCTTCAGATTCTTTGTCACATTAGTTCAGCTTGTTCTCCACTCTGTGAGTTTGAGTTGTAGCACATTTGCCTTCTTAGCACCTTCCCCTTGCCTTGTTCATTTATTGCAATGTTTGCATGGGCACTTATCAGACCACTGGAGGAACAAATTTGTGCTTTCAAAACCAGGGAGATTTCTGTCCAAGATGTTTGCTTAGATTACAGCTGAGTAAAACCATTGTTTCAAAGCATTACGAGGGATTTTACCCACACTCAATCTTTTTATAAAAGCCATTTACCCCGGCTTGATGTCGCATTTTTCTGAATTGTTAGGATCCTAAATCTTCCCTACCTACCTGCTTACCCATACAATAAAGGAAATGGTCCAGGCTTTTCAGGATTGAGCCAAAAGAAATTAAAAACAAGAAAACCCACTACTTTGGCAGCCTGAGCCAGTAATTTTCTCTGGAGAGTTCCCAAAAGTTTTACCAGCTTCAAGGATGAACTTTTTAACAGCAAATATTAAAATAGAGAGGACTAAAATGACTAATGCAAGCACTCCAGATACTGTTTGCCTACTGTTAGACATTATAAGCCCTAAATCTAATATACCTTTAAAATTGGCTCTTCTGTTGTAGCAAAGATCCTTCTGTTTTTATCTATGCTTGATGCACATGTGACCTCCCTCGTTCTCCAAGGTCTGTCTTTGAGTGTGACAAATGCAGACAATTAAGTTCAAGGATTTTGTGATGTAGGATTCAGCTCAAGAATTTGTATCTTAGGAAATTGAACATAACCTTTAATTACTGACTTCTCCTTCCACAATGATCTATGCATTTGGTTTTCTCCGTGTGTAAAACCATTTTAGGTGTGCTGATACCTAAATTGCTCTTTGCTCCTCTCAAGAATTCTAGAAATGTTTTACCCAGTCCATTTTATATTGGGCTCTTCTATGCACAGAGTTCATCTCAGCTGGTTGACTTTTTAATTGAAACTTGTTTTTAATGAAAAAATGGCTTTTTGACCAAAATGTTAATGGAAATTTTCCATAACTCCAAAACTGAATGGGGGGAGGGGAACAATGTAAAGTTAAAAGTTATTCATTTTTTGTTTGGTTTTAAGTTAAAATGTTCAGTGTTTTGCTTTTCAAAACAAAAGATTGTTAGCAAAACCTGATATTTTTTTAAAATTGAAAATAGTTTTGAAAAATTAACAACTTTTTTCAATTTTTGGCTTATGGATTTTTATTGAAAATCCAAAACTTTTCATGGGATATTAATTTTTTTCTGCAAATAATTGCCATTTTTCAACCAGCTCCACAGTGGATCGTCTCAATAATTGCTTTCTCCATAACAATTTTCTTTGGAATTAATACAATATGGGCCAACCTTTTGTTCTCAACTAGACCAGTATAAATTTGCAATGATTCCATTAACATCAGTGGCATTATTGTGATTCACACCAGTATAACTGAAGCAGAATTTGGCTGGTATTGTGTAACATGGTAGTCAAGACCCAAATGCAAATGTACACACACTCCTTGTCTGTCCCCTCTTTTACATAAACATGTAATAAGCTAAACAAAGAATTTTTGGCAAAGAGACCTCCCCTCCCCCTCCGCCAAAATCCCCTTCATTCAAATTCAGCTTGTATACTGGCAGATTGGGTTCATTTTTATTTCTAATATAACTCTCACAACCTCTATATTGGAATTAGAGCTGGACTCCATACCAGATCCTTGGATCTGAATCCCATTGTATTTAAGAAAGTTCATATTAATGCATCATGGCTAGGGCTAATCTCTCTAATGAGCTCTGTGATAGAGTATCAAGACTTAGTACTTTGTGTGGATGTACAGCACAATTCCACAGACTCTCTTTGGCAGCCAGAGCAGCTGGATCTCATTTTAGCTCCGGAAGATAAGACCTTTGATTGGAGATGAGAGAGAGAGCAAGGAGGAGAGACGAGCCCTGTAGGCAAAAGCCCTGGGGATCACCATAGGTGCTGGAATTAGGGGTGCTGGGGGTGCTGCTGCACCCCCAGCTTAAAGTGATTTTCATCATATGCAGGGTTTACAGTTTGGTTCAATGGCTCTCACCATTCCCACTATACAAATTGTTCCAGCACTCCTCGGGATAACCAGCCTATGAAGGAGCTTGGATTAAGTTCAGTATAGAACTGTTTATAAGCAAAATCCTATTTCTTAAGCTGAGTCTCCAAGGCAGCAAGCTAAAGCAAATGCCAGCAAGGGCATGAGTTTGGACAAGAATCTATCGTGTGCATGCTGTGTTGGGAAGGAGTGGAGCATCCCATATTGTTCTTGAACTTGGGGGGAAATTAGCATCTGGATCCAAACTTCTCAGCTCTGCTGTATCTCTAACTGAAACACATCAGGGCATATCAGAAAGATCATGCTTCACAAGAGTATCTCAGTCCCTTGCAATTGAAAACCACTCACTTATTCCTCACTGACATCCCTACTCCATTCCCCAGAGGAAAGTTAAAACAGCTATAGTCTTCTTAACCCTAAATATGGAGCTCAGTTCATCACAGAACGTATGAACTAGAATCACCATGGTTAATCATTTTATCCCAGGGGACCCCTTAGGATGCTATATAGGTTTCCAGGTTATTGTCTAATTTTCCCCTTGAAATGCTACTAAGGTGGATTCTGGTAGCATCTCCAGAGGCAGAGAACTCCCTATAGAGAAAGTGTATGTCATTTGGATATTACCTTGAAGCTGGTTGTAATAGATGCAAATTTGTTGTCTGCAGTTTCTGGGTTGCCAATGAGGTAATCCCAGCTAGTGAACATTTTCCAGCTGAAAGTGAAATTGTTGTCATCCCCATCTCCTGTGTTTTCATTGGCATTTCTGGCCATCCTGTGCGATGACACAAATGGCAATGTGTTTACTTGCAGTATGTTATTCAGCCACTAGATGCCCCTGTGTGCTATATAGAAATTCAGACAAGTTGTGATTCCTGGTAAATAAGGAAAACAAAGCTGGGACTCAAGTTATGTGGCAGTATCTGGTTTGTGTCTGGTTGTAGCTGTTTTCTTTAAATAAATACCTCTGGTTTAAGAAGGACTAAGTCCATATATCATGATGCAGATCCACTATTCATTACAAAATGATAGCTATATTGGAGGATTTTTAATAACAGTAACATCAATGAAATTTAGGGGGATTCATAAATAGACCAGGAGCAGAATTATTTGTATAGTGCCTAGGACAATAGGGTTCTCGTCCATGCCTAGGCACTATGGCAATACAAATAAATGCCACCATCATCATCAAACTGTATCTGTACTATTTTGCATGCTATTTAGATTAAGGAAAACAAATTTCTGATGCTGTCAGATATACCAGCTACAGCATGATGTTCCAGAGAGATTTCAATGGTTACACAATGCTGGAGTAGAGTACTTGCAGTAAACCAATATGAGGAGGGGGCAGGGGGGGAAGCATACTTTTTAATCAACACAGGAGCAGATACGTCTTCAATTCTTTCTCTCTTTTATTTGATCCCTGAAATATTTTGTAATTCCTATTAGAGTTTCTAGCATAAATCCCTCCAGTATAGATGAGACAACAGATGTTGAGATTTATGGTAATAATGTAAATGTACAGCACATCTGAGTGTCTGGATATATTTCTGTGCTTCATTCCAACAAAGGACTCAAGATTTTGTGTGCACTGAATAGCAACACGCCTGTTTCAATAAACATAAAAATCCATTTGGCTTACACTTTCCTATGGGGAGGAAGGATAGTCTTGTGGTTAACTCACATGATGTGGAGTCAGCAAATTGTCTGTGCAAAAGCATGAATAGAACTTCTTTCTGTGTGACCACAGGCAAGTCACTTAACTCTGTGCCTGTATTTTTCCATCTGTGAAATGAGGTCAGTAACATCTATCTCCAGTGTTTTGGGAGGCTAAATTAAATCTTTCTGAGATCCTGGACTAGAAGGTGATAGATTAGTGCAAAACATTATTATTCTGCCCAGTGCAGATTGGTTTGGGTATGCATCTGCTTTACTCATTAGAGTTTGGTTCGAATGTGTACTCATTATGAACACCACACAGCTCCTATTGGCGTCAGTGTGAGGTTTTGGGGGTGCAAGGAATGTAAGAGTAGGCTCTTTGGTGAAGTAGGTCCTAAAAGTCTTCTGAAATTGTCACATGAATTCCAATCACCTGGGAACTGGACTGAAAGTGCTATGCCACGTCCCTAAATCTGCTATTTTAACAATAAGTGGAGGAGAAAGGTGAAATGCAATAGAGAGTAGTTTGAATTTCAGAGAAAGAGGCGGGAAAAACACTAAAACCAAAGAACTATACTTACGATCTTATAACAACCATCAGGCTGTAGCCAAATACACTAACTCCAACCATGAAATATGCCATTGGTAGCCTGTATTTCAACCAGCCAATTGTCCGTTGATTATTATAGTAGCCATAAAAAAGAGCAGAATATTTGATATAACCCTAAAGAAAAACAAAACAAACAAAATCCAACCAATAAGTTTGATTCCTTATCTGTTACATGGATTTCTCTTACAAGAGTGAAGGCCATTGCATTGTTTTAACCTTTCTTGTAAATGTTGCAAGTTAAAATAGTCATTTTAACGATGAAGTTTTTTAGTTCTACTCTTTTGGGTTAATCTTTGCTTTTTAGCGACTAGCTTCTGAAACACCACTCCATTGCTATCCTTATCAAATGCCTGTGATACACACACTCTGCCCCTCTACTGACCAGAAGAACCTGTCTAGGTGAGTGGAAGCAAGTCAGAGGGTGAAATTTGAGGTCTGAGCTGAACCTGTCCACCACTGAGGCCTTGTTCTCCCCCTGGGAATGACTCTCTTCTCCCTGTTTTACACGTCCCTTTGATGTAGTTGTTAATTTGTGCCACTCTTGGTTACTAACATAATCCTGGACCAAACATCCCAATTTTCTGAAAACTCTGAGGTGAATCCAAAACAATCGCATCTTCCCCTCCCCCAGGTCCCATCACACCCACTTGAAACCTTTTCTTCTAATTGGAAAATGATTGACTTTCACCCCAGAGCATCTGCTTTTATGGCTTAGTCTGCATTGCAAATTCACCTAAGTCTAAAATCAAAACGATCTTGACTCTTTTCCATGAAACCACTACTCCGATGGACCATCAGATCTCAGGAAATGTTCTTCTCGTTTCTGAAATGGAGCTGTGTTTTTATTACATACACAAGTAGATATTCACTGAGTTCCTAGAAAATCTTATTTCTTTGGGCATCAGCAGATTCTTCCCCACTTTTCTGTAATAGCCGATCCATGTTGACGAGTACTGTAGCATATTGTACATCTTGTCCATCTCTTCTGCTTTGGCTATTCTACCCTTTAACTGAATATTTACTGGATAGTAGAGACCTGGCTACAGGGCCGGATTAACTCTCCTGTGGGCTCGGGGCTGTTAGATTTTTGTGGGGCCCCTGAGGGTTTGGAGTAGGGGAGTGAACTCAGGCTGGGACAGGGGATTGCGGTGCAGGAGGGGGTGCAGCTCCAGCTTGGGGGGGTGGGCTCTGAGGTGGGCCAGGGATGGGACAGGGGTTTGGGATGCAGCAGGAGCTTCGGGGTGTGGGCTCTGGGTGGGAGTTTGGGAGCAGGAGGGGGCTCAGGGCTGGGACGGGGGTTGGCGTGCAGGTGGGGGTGTGGGGTCTGGGAGGGTGTTTGGGTGCAGGAGGGGGCTCCAGGCTGGGGTAGGGGGTGTGGGGTGTAGAGTCCGGCTGGGAGGTGCTTACATCAGGCGGCTCCTGGCTGGTGGCACAGCAGGGCTAAGGCAGGATCCCTGCCTGCCCTGGCTCTGCACTGCTCTGCTCCACGAGGTGGCTGACATGTCCGGCCCCTAGGCAGAGGGGCCAGACCATGCTGCATGGTGCATGCTGCCCGTGCCCACAGGCACCACCCCCGCAACTCGCATTGGCTGCAGTACCTGGCCTATGGGAGCTGCGGAGCTGGTGCTGTGGGCGGGGGCAATGCACAGAGATTCCCTGAACACCCCTTGCCTAGGGGCCGCAGGGACACATCAGTGAGCCAGTGCTCGCGGCTCCAGCCCTGGGGGAAGGCCGGGGGGGGCACTGAGACTTGGGGACCAGTGTCCGGCTCGCGGCGTGGAGACTTGCCGTGGGCCGGATGAAAAGAAGCAGCAGGCCGCATCCGGCCTGCGGTGCCCCCCTTAGCCCGAGGCCCTGGGCTGCAGCCCCTAAAGCCCCCACATTAATCCAGCCCTGCCTGGCTACAACATTCTGGAAAGCTCCCATCTGTGCTTCTGATCAGGACTTCGGAACAATGAAAGCAATATCCTAGGCTGTACACTTGACCCAGTTTAATCAGTTCTTTGTAAAATGATGGATGCATTCAGTAAAACTGTTAGTTATTCATGTGCTTATTAATGGGAGATTTCTAGTAATCCAGGCCACAACACTGGCTGCAGAGTTATTTCTTCCTGATTTCCAGCAGGTGGAGGGAACACTACAATTCGGAGTATAATGCCATAGGTACAGCATGACCTTTTGCATGTCTCTGCCATTACTGGGGAGTCTTTGAGAGCAGAGAGCAACACAGCAGCTGGTATGGCAGCAACACAGTCCCTTGGAAATGGTAGAAGATTAGATTATGGGGGAGAGATAGCTCAGTGGTTTGAGCATTGGCCTGCTAAACACAGGGTTGTGAGTTCAATCCTTGAGGAGGGCCATTTAGGGATCTGGGGCAAAAATTGGGGATTGGTCCTGCTTTGAGCAAAGGGGGTTGGACTAGATGACCTCCTGAGGTCCCTTCCAACCCTGATATTCTATGATTGTGTATGGTGGGGAGGAGTAAAGTAAAAAGCCTTGTAAAATAGAAAGAGGACCATTCTGGAGTTCATTAGTGCAGAGTGAAACTCAAGCCTGAAAATAATCTTCCTAATGTTTTAGCTTTCTGGTCTCTGGTCAAAAATTGTACGGAACATCACACCGCATGTTCGGGTTTTTTTAAAATTTTTTTTTCCTTCTGTGATACATGTAGTCTTATGTCCAAATGAGATCTATTCTTTTCTAATGCTGTCATCAATTATGCAACCCACTTGCTGCCAAAGTATTCCCTTATTCATTATTGTGTTGAAAAATATTTTTTCCAACGTTGTGTCTGTTAGAAATCTGTTTTACAGGGATTGGTGATGTTGACGCTTTTTCTCTTCATTTTAAATTTACTCAAGTTTTTTTTCCCCATTGCACCACACGTATGGTGCACACTGTAGTAATAAAGGGTGAGTCTCTGTGGATGTTAGTCACAGCTGCACAGTGTGGACGTGTGCCAAGCAAAAGGCAAAAATTTGGCAGCTAATTGTAGATCTGCTCTTTGCCCTAGCGTGGTCACACATGGCCCCATCTCAGAACAAATTTCCTTAGTTGTTATGTGCGGAATTTATAGACATTCAAATAAAAATACCAGCTGCAGGTCAGCAAAAAATTTCCCTCTGTCTTGCGGTGGGTTTTTTCCCCTAACAAGACAGACTAAAGATTGCTGCTACCTTCCTTTTTTAATTTTTAAAGATGCACTGCTCGTTCTACGCAAACATACTCAGATTACCGATAATTAGCATTGAGCTTCGGTAAGTTTTAAACACTAACAAGTCGGCTTAGGGAATGGGGAGAGTAAGTCTAAAACTCCAATAAGGTCCTCAATTAAAAATGAGTGGGACAATATCACCGCTGTATCAGGTTGTTCAAAACAGACATTTGAAGACCTGCTAATAAATTGACCTACTTTCAGATTAGTGGTTTTTAGAAAACATCGATGATGATGATCTTTCTGGAAGTACCACCTTCAACAGTAGTTCTCTGCAGCATTGGATAGTGTCTCAACAGCACTTCCAGAAATACCATCTTTTATTGTCCGACCTCAGGAGAGGTATCATACAGAACAGAACCTACTCACCCTCCTGCTAGTTTTCTCCGAGGGCTGATTTAGTAGCTTGAAGGTTTCACAACGGCACATAAGCATGGTGGCCTAAATTTTCAAGTGGGACTACTGATTTTTTGGTGGCACCTCAATTTTTGGCTGCCCAACTTCAAACTCCTTTCAAGGGACCTGATTTTCAGACAACCGGGGGGCTCAGAATTTCTGAAAACTAAATCCTTCAAGGTGCCTCAAGTTGGGCACCAAAAAGCGGAGGCATCATTTCACTAGACACACTTGGAAATTTAGGATAATGGAGATTTCATTTCCTAGTTTGCTCCACTTTGTCTATTCAGCAAACTCCTATAGTGCCTGCCACTTTATTTCTGATAAGTGGCAAGAGCACCTCACCAACCTTCTTCTGGCCCCTCATTTCATGGCTCGCTCTCTCCATTTATTGCCATTTATGTGAAGATGCTTTCTGCTTAGACATACCTAAATTTTAGAGGCAGTGCGCACATGAGTTTGACATTCTGGCCCCACTGGGAAAACCTGAGCTGCTGTAGGATGTGGTGCTGGTAACTAAGTGGAACTCTTCCCTCGGAATCAATACTGAACCTATGCACTAGTAATTAGTGAAGTGATTCTTGTTTGTACAGAAGTCCTGGATTTTTTTCAGGATGAAAGTCACTAGGTAAATGTAAATTGATGATGTGATACTTGGTCTATATTGACTTGCAGTGCAGCAGAGATGTAACTATTAAGCGGTCTTTATTTTTCCAGAATCTTTCCTTGCCAGTAAGTCTAAGTCACTTATGTGAACCTACGTCAGTAGTGCCAAAAGTCACTGCTATCTGATGATTTATTCAGTGGCATATGTGAAATGAGTTGCTTTCACTCCACTTAGTCGTGGACAGTTATCCTCGCTACAAAATTATTATTGCAAATCAAACTAATAGGCCTGCCTGTTGTAATTCTAATAAAAGAAGCCAAGGATTGAGATATATATAACTTCAGTCTCCCAGGGCTACAGATAATTTTGTTTTTTTAAGGTATAGAGAGAGCAGGTGTCTGATTCTGATTTCACTTCTCCCAATGAAAGACTGATGTAATTCCATTGATTTCAGTGGATTTATTTGTTTTATCTTTTTGTAAAATGAGTATTAAATCTACAACTTGAACAGCCACATGCTCTGTAATTGTGCATGTGCACCCATTTTTTAATAATAAAAAAAAAAGCAGCAGCTTTTTCATGCAGAACCAACAATTGCATATATATATGTGCAGTATGTGCATTCAAAACACATTTGTGTACGGAAATCCTCTAAATCCATATGCAAACAAATGCGCGCACACAATAGATTTTGGTCCAAAATGTTTTGGGGATCCAAAGCCCATTGATGTCAATGGGAGTCATTTCATGTCCCTGTCTGGGGAAAAATGTGTGTGTGTTAAAACTATAAAATAAAAAGATGTAATCAACATCTGGGACCAAATTAATCACTGTAAACCTGGCAATTTCAATGGAGTTACATCAGGGGTGAATTTTGTTCCTTTACATATTAACACATCTTATCTGCTTTGGAAGAGTACAATACATACCTCAAAATCCCAAAGGACAGAAAAATCCATAGCGGTAGCTTGTTCAGCTCTGGGTACAGTTTTTCTAGGTATACTTCCATATGGGATTCCCATCAAGATCTAGGTGAGGTTTATGAAGACATGTTTATAGTATAGCAGAGTGTATATCACCTTTAATTTTTCCACTAACTAAATATTTTCCTTGTAATAAGATACAACCAGACAAAGGGAAGTTTTTAAAATGTGGAGCAAATTCACACACAGGATTATTTAGCAAAAGTTATAGAACTCCGATTGCAAGAAGTGACTCAACCTGAATTAGCACATGCACATTTAATGATCCCCATAAGCTTCCTAATGCTTCCCAGGACTATCAAAAGTGCAGAAAATTCTGTTGTTTCATGATGTGTGTAGATTATGGCTCTGATTCACCACATTGTCTTAACATTATCTCAACTTCGGGCATGTGAATTGTGCCATTGAAGTCAAGTTAGCTGAACTTAAGTTCTTTGCTGAATTGGGATTTGACATGGTGAGAGTGTGTTTTCTGTTGCCATGTTACAATGACTTGCTGCAAATTGCTCTGAGAATTTGGGAGATTTTAGAATGATTTCTTCTACAATTTAAAAATTAGTAGTAAAAAAAGAGAATCTCTCGACCAGTAGGTTGAAGTTTTACCGGCCCTGATGTTGCTAGTTCTTGTGGGAAGGGTACAAACTTCCAGATCTGGAATCAACTGTGAATGACATGAGTGAAGAAGATGGTTATCTAATAGAGAACACTTTCACAAGAATGCCGAGAGACACAATGAAGTCCTAGTCCTACTGAGGTCAATGGGAGTTTTGCCATTGACTTCACTGGGGCCAGGATTTCATCTAGAGCCTGATTGTGATCTCAGACTGGTGTAAATGAGGAGTAACTCCTAGAACTAGACCAGTGAAAAACTTGCGTGAAATGAGAATTGGGCCCTATATTGTTTAACCACCACCCTTTTACTGCTACTACTTTGATGTTCATATACCATGTATATCGTAAAGTCCATAAAATGTGATTGTAGTTGTGATGGGTACATTGTTAAAAATGAAGAAAAAACCCAAACCAAACCACCCACCACCCCTAAATAAAAGGGGAAAGTCTTAAAAAGGGCTGAGAGATGGATTTGGAGACTCTGGCAAGTAAGATCTATTCTGCAGGAATAAACATAGGATGGAGGAATCTAAATTAACTTGCAACCAATTCATGTCTTCTCTGGACCAGATTCTATTCTTGCTTACTCTGGCATAAGTCCAGAGCAATTCCAATTATTTTAATGGAGTTACTTCAGTGTCTGAGAGAGCAGAATTTTCCCTCCCCCTCTGTCTCCTCTGTTTTCTCTTAGTAATCTAGTGGTGATGCTGTTGATAAAATGTTTTCTATGTAACCTGAACTAGACTTATTCAAGAAGAGCCATTGGCTGCCATGCAGATGGCTCATGGATAATCAAATGCTCCTGGGCGGTCAAAACTTGATCTGAGTACATGCAGGATTCCAGATACTCCTTTGTTTTCATTGTTCAGAGATACTGATGTTGTTGGCACTTCTCTGTACATGAACACTGGTAACCCGGAGTTGGTTTAGGGCTACAGTGAAAATGGCTTAATGCTTTATGAACATATAGATTATGAAATGCAGCAACTAATAATGGGATGGTTTAACTTCTTGCCTCCTTTTATTGTTTTCATCTGTTACTAAACTGGTGATGTAAAGTGCAACCCGAGGATAGATGATGTTTCTTCATATTGTTTGGATATATTTGGTGTCATTCAGCTCCCTCTTCAGTGTGGTGTTGTAAATAAGGAAAAGTGCTTGTGATCTGGGTCTTTAGTGATCCAGAATTCCAGAACTGCCTTCTCTAGATTCTGATGGTGGAATGGAAGGAATGGCCATGTTTGGGGGCAGGGGGATGTGATGGATCCTTTCATCTAACTTTTCTCTTTTGATGCCCCTTTAAAAGGGTTTGCCCTGATCTAAAGCAAAATTGTTCTATGATGTAGTGGTGGAATGGCACACAAATCAATTGTTAGAGGAGGATGAAGCAGAGCATTGCTGGGGTTGGGCTTGGACTTTGACATTTTTATGGTCATATTTTCAAAATGCTCAGCATTGGTCTAGCTCTATTCCCAGTGATGTTGGAGTTGAGACTAATTATGAGTGCTTCATAAAATCCCACCAATAGTATATACTGTACCTTTTAGAATAATTTATTTTTCTTCTCCATGTCACAGCACCATCTGAAAACATTCCGAGTGAATTTTCCCAAGAGTTATTGGAATAGTCTCTCTGGCTAAATACTGCCTGGGAAATGGACGCTGCTAGAGAGAGGAGCATGTCTGCACAGCAACAGCTTCAATTTAAACTTCACTTATTTGGATAGAAGGCTCCTTTGCCTTGAATTTCATGGGTTATCTCTCTCTAATGCAACAAAGGGATTAGTTTTATCCGTTGATGAAGTATTCTTCCCTCAAGAGAAGCCAAGATCAGCTGAGGGGCATTTGTTCATGCTTACAGATAGCTTTATACAGTACTTGAGTTATGAAATAATCTCAACATTAAGCAGTTGTAAATGGCAGGGGTCAGGAGGGCAGCTGGTATCAGGAAGGTGACATGAGAACAGACTAATGCCATGGCATCTCCCAATAGCATTGTGCAGGGTAGGACTTACAGCAAGACCAAGATTTATCAGAATTGATTGGTAACCCTTTAATTTAAGGGTTGTCTATGAAGGAGTCATAAAGAGTTAATATATTTATAAGTAGGCTATGGTCAGTGCACAGCAAAGTCTAAGTGGCTCATAAATAGTTTAGAATACATTTGCAGCCTGAAGCAGACAGAGCACGTCCATCGCTTCTAATGCATTTGTTTTGCAAGGGTTATATACTTAGTTTTAAAGCCATTTATAATTAAATGGTTATTGCCCAGCTCCTGTATACATTGTAATAGTTTAATGCACCATGAATAATATACATACTGTATAGACAAAACAGGCACAACTACTTCATCATACAGAAATGTACAATTCGTAAATAAAGAAAATGCATTTGTACTGTTCACTTTTAGTGGTTATGCCTGTCCATGCTCAGAGGATACTTTCAATTTGAATGGCTTTTATTTTAGATAAAGCAAACAACAAAATTAAAGAAGGGGAAAAAATTGCAATCTCTATCAGAGACCACACACTGTCTTTCCTCTGTAATAACCTGCATTGAACAAGAACATCTGGCAGTCTTGGTGGATAGCAGAGCCCTTAGACACAGCACACAGAAACTGAGCCATAGTATTCTATAGCTAAATACACACATCTATTTTTAAAAGGGGCATAACTAAGTATTTCCATGATACTCTTCTTTGGCCAAGCCTCCTCCAATAACAATGGAAAAGAGTAACAAGAAAACCCTTTCTCGTGAAGAAACAACTGGCTGACTTAAGATGTGGAAAATGGGGGTATTTTGGAAACCAACAATTATTGGTTGTTAGAGGATTTGGCAACTCTTATTTATTTTATGCGTCCTCTTAATTTGAAACAACCTGAGAAACTATGCAAACCTTAGTCAGACTTACCACTTACTAGTCAAGCAGCGATGTCAAATTAACACCAATAAGAACATTAGCACCAGTAAGAACTTTTAAACCACATCATTAAGTATTTTGTACGTACATTTTATAACTCCTCAATAGGCAATCGTGTAATTAAATATTACCAGTATGTTACCTTTACTATGAGATATATATTTTACAAGAATGTCGGGATTAAGAAATGTGTTTGACAGTGTCATATTGTCACTATGGTTTTCTTAATCACTTTTGGAAAAGTACATCCTGGATTTCTTATAGATATGATGGCCTATACTTGAAGCCAATAGAATTCTTGAGTTCTGTTTTTCACTCAGCCCAAAATTTTCAGCAATATGAGCCTAAAATTAGGCTTCCAAATCCATGTTTAGTTGCTTAAGAGTGGGATTTTTCAAAGGTATTCACCCTACACTTGCCCTGAAAGGGTTAATGCAGACTGAGAAGGGGGTTAATTAACCCAACAAGTCATAGCTAAGGGGAATCCAGTGGCTAAGCAATCCCCTGATTGAATGAGGAAGCCCAGCTGAGGAGAAATGAGTTGGGTTGGGGATTATAAAGGCAGGAAATCGGCCACAGAAAAGGGGTTTCTGGGAAAGCCTGCAGTCACTCCCTGGGAGAAGGGAGGTACATTTGGGCTGGCAAACCTGGGGGCGGGAGAGTAAGAAAGGTAGCAGAGGAGTCAGGGAAAAGCAGCAAGGTCGAAATGGAACAGGCCTTAACTGCTGGCTAGAGGGTCCCTATGCCAGAACGCAGAGTTAGAGGGTGGGCCCAGTTTCCCATGCCAGCCACTGAGGGAGTGGCATGACAAATCAGTGAATGGGAAGGCTGCCTGAGCCTGTTTGTGGGAAGAGACTTTCCAATCCCAGAAGGGGAAACGTTTGGTGACCTGGCTGGAGGGTCAAGTCACAAAGAGGCAGCAGCTTGTGGAGTGAAAGAGGGGCTGCTGACCCAGAAAGAGAGACTGAGAGACAGTGTACAACCACAAGAAGGGGTGATGGGAAGGGGGGAGGAATAGCTCAGTGGTTTGAGCATTGGCCTGCTAAACCAAGGGTTCTGAGTTTAATCCTTGAGGGGGCCATTTAGGGATCTGGGGCAAAAATTGGGGATTGGTGCTTCCAACCCTGATATTCTATATTCTATGATTCTATGAACTCATGAGCTGTTCCAGGAGGAGGTGCCATCCTGGCGGTGAGTGGAGGACTTTAAGTGATTATCAGGCATTGACTTCAGTGGGGCTTCTGGTCTTAAGTCTCCAAGATGCTTTAGAAAATCTCTTCCATTGGTGATAAATATGGATTTAGGGACAGTCACAAAAGCCACATTTTCAAAAACAGGAGCCAAACTTGCTACTATAAATCCAAATAGGTGCATAAGGTGTATCTTCTACCATATTTTAACTAAGGCTAAGTAAAACTGAAGTTTATTCTGTCATTCCAGGAAGATAGAGCATCATGAAGTGACATTATCCACAGATCTATCAGTAAGGCAGCCCAAGGTCTCTGTGCCTGCATGAGCAGTATCTTGCTCCTAGTGAATGTCAAAATGAGACGGATGCAGAAGATAAGAAATTGATCATGAGTTAAGATAAGGATGATGACGTGACTGGATGTGACATTACCAGATGTAATAACACTGGAAGTAACAAAGTACAATTGGAAATAAGTAACAATATGCCATCAATCTCATTTTGACATTTATTATGGACAAGATACTATTTGCATGAACCTGAATGCAGGATTGGGGCCTAAACTCTTACCTCTGGAATTATAACCAATCCAAATATTAAACCGAAAAGGACCAGATTTACTCCATACATCCATCGCAGAAATATGAAATAAGAAGCTACTGAGGAACCAAAGTGACCTTAAACAAAAAGAGACAGTGGTTAGTACTGTGGGCGGGTAAGATTCTCAGTGACCAAGAGATTATTTGAAGTAACACAAAACAGTATAACAAAATATCTTAGTCATGTCTCAGTCTAAATGGAAGTTGCACTTACTCTCTACTTCTTTTATCTTCATTTCCCAAGGTATACACTGTGTCTTAAAATTGTCAAAGTCTCTCTTAAATTTCACCCATTTCTGAAACAAGAAAACAGTGTTGCAAATAGAGATATAATGTTAAACTGGTCATGGAGAGGATTCTGGGGTTGCTTTGTCTAAGGAGCTCCTAAAGTTAATGCTTAGTTGAGTTATTAAAATTTGATAGCAAACTTTAAAGCCAGAGGTGAGCCTGAACCAAATCCTGGAGTTTTCCATCTGGGTCTGACCTTTTTTACTTCTGTAACAGTCCACATCAAAACCCTGAATCCAAACACTTCCAAACTCAGGTGTTCAAATTCAGGTCCTGAATCCTAACTTTGCTAGGTTTCTGCGGGATCAGAGTTAGTGTTGGGATTTAACCCACTGATAGAGAGAGAGGTTGAAGCTGCAGACCCAGATCTGTGCGTGAGGCTTTGATTTGGACCCATTTCTATTTAAAAGAAGGATTCATTTGACAAATAGCAACCCTGATTCTTTTCTCACGGAGGTCAATGGGAACAGGACATGATCTATTTTTTTTTTTTTAAGTCTCAAATCAGTGGAATCTCCATGAAAGCAATAACTTAATTACTGACTCTAGTCTTGCAATGAGAAGTCACAATTCTCCAGGTTCATCTTCCCATTCAGTGGTCCAATTTATAAACTGGCGCAATTCCACTGAAGCGAAGGGTACTATGCCTGGATTTGGCTGTCTCTCCAATCCTTAGTGCAATCAATACTTTTATAACTTTGTAACCTGTGAGAGACCACACCCAGAGACCCTCATTCTCCCCTGATTTTACATGCTCTGCAACCTCCTGTACTGTAGGGAGGCTGTATGAGGTAAAGTTGGGCAGAATTTGGCTCATATCCTGCATATAATCGTAAACATGAATTTGGTTAGGAACCATGGAAACATGCAGCTATTCAGAGAATTAAAATACATACAGGGAGTGCTATCTCGGCTTCTGTAATGGTGGCTATTTTGCCCAATGTGAGTTTATTGCTTGTAGCCAAAATACACTGTGTTAGTGACCAAGCATCCACTCTTCTATTTGTCATTACGGCAGCACTTACCTTTGCCATCATCATCTTGTATGCGTAGAATTTTTTCCCTTTTCCCTTTCCCAATGCTCCTTCAAACTGCTCTACAAAAGCTTGTGCCTCCCTAATTCAAAAATATAAAGGTGATTATGTTTACATTAAAACATTGAAAGAATCTTCCCCAAGAAGGCACTGGGTGCAGAGAATGTTGTACAGTAACTTAATTTCTGTGAATTGTGCTGTTAGCAAAGGGAGGAAGACAGTGAGAGTCAGGTGACCTGGATTCTATTTCCAGCTCTGTCAAACATTTCTGGTGTGATTTTTGGAACAAGTAACTTAATATCCCTCTGTTTGAGTTTCCTCATACGTAGACCTAAGGTCACCTGGTTCCCTTTCCAACAGCATTCATATTCTGAGTCTTCCTTCCATACTGATGGGAGAAGTCTGGTTCTTCCTTCTATACTTTCTTAACAGTGCAGCTGTTCAGAAGGAAGAAAGGAAGGAAAGATGATCTTGTAGTTAACGCATATGCCGGGGAGGTAGGAGGTCTAGGTTCTGTTCCTGAATTTCTTAATGTGTAGCCTTGGTCCAGTCATTTGTGGATATGTTTCAAAACTTGGATGCCTAAAGAGAGGCCCCCAAATTTGTATTTAGGTACCCATGTTTGAAAATGTTGACTTTATTTTCTTTTTGCTCTAGTTCCTCATCTGTAAAATGGGATTAATACTTACCTAGCTCACAGCAGCTGTGTTTATAAGTCCCAATTAACTGATTGTAAAGCATTCTGAGATCCTTGGATAGACTAGTATTATTGTTATGTACTCCAACCTATTCATTAAATATTCTTGCACAGCCAAGGTAATGGAGCAGTTTGATTAAGTAAATTAGAGTGGGTATATGTGCCCTCCTTCACTCTCAGTTGTTCTTTGCAGTTCTTTTGGGGACAAAGAGGTGAGTGTGTAGTCAAACATGATCCCAGGCAACCTCTCAGCTGCTAGGACTCTATATAAAAATGTAATACTTTATGCCTTTTTGTAACACCTTTCACACTGAGGGTCTCCAAGGTCTTTACAACTAACAACAGACTGACCTTCCCAACCCACCTGGGAGATCAAAAATGATTAGTTGCCTTTTACAGATGAGGAAATTTAGGTACAGAGAGCTGAAGTCCCCTTCCCGCCTCCTCCAAGGACCCAGGTCAGGAGAGGCAAAGGGAAGGACCAGGCTGCTGTAACTAATCTGTGGGAATCAAACTGCATGCTGCTGATGTGAGAGGGGCCAGGTGTCTGAAGTTCAGATTGGCTCTTCAGAGTGAAAGAGAAGAGCAGATGAGGGGAGGTGCCGCAGCTACTGCCTGCTTTGGCAACATGGGTGGCTGGTGCTGTGAATAGCCTCTAGGCAAACACAAAACAGTGAACCCATTTCTCCCCCTCACCCTCCAGTGGGTTCATGGGACTTTTTGCAAGGTTATGTTGAGGAGTGAAATTCTCTCTCCTTGGAAGTGGACTTTAGGTTTGGTTAAAACCGCTCTCTACCATCGTCAGTGCTGGTCCCTCAGCCAATTATCAAGGGGTTCTGAGCCATTCCTTCATTGACATTGACTGGGGGGACCCAAAATCCGTCTTACAAGTCTCACAGTTTGCTCATTGCATTCACTGTAAACATCTGCATTGCTCACCCGTACAGTGTGGGATGGCAGGCAATGTTATCTTGGCTGTAAACAATACTGTATTTTTTTCCAAGTCACCTGCAAGCAGCAATGCTCCAGGAAGTGTAAAGTAAGATGGAGACATGCTGCTCTGATTGCTATATAACAGTAGGCATGAGTAAGCAAAGAAGGGCACAGAGTTAGCTTTAACAGGGAGTCTGAAAGTCATTCTCTGCCTTTAAATAAAAAGGCAGAATGATCCCAGCCTGGGTATCAGTTGAACAGATTTTGCTTATCATCTGTTCTCTAGTTACAGAGACAGACAACAGAATCCTGCCTCTAAGCCCTTCTCATTTAAACCAAATCATGCTGGTTAAATTCCATTGGTTGCTTTTCCAAGACTGGGTTCTTGGGATGATGACAGCATGATTTAATCCTAAAATGTTATGTGCATCAACAATTATTAAACACAAGATCTAGCTTCAGTGGTTCCTATTGTGAAAACTACAAATAGCTGGGAATGGACTGGGCTACCTGAGCAATGCTAATTTCTTCACCATACGCCAAGGTTTGTTCCTCATGGTAGATATTAGTTTTTTCTTTTCCTCCACCTGTTCCTTTAGCCTTGTCAGCTCTTCCTCTGACAGAGACTCTTCATCAGATGAGTTGGAAGCAGATGAGGAAGAAGAGCTAGGACGGGAGTAGAGTAAAATCAGGGGGGAAAAAATCATACACACAATGTAATAAAATGTAGTTGTATATAGCACCTTATATACTTCAGGGATTATAAAGCACTTTGCAGACCAGTGAGTTAGACACAGGCAGTGTTCAGTACCTGAACAAAAAATGGAGCAGCCATTATGTACTCCACAATAACAGAGAGAACTTTGTATGCCATACCATGTTTGGGAGTGGGGGAGAATGTTGGTCACGACTAGAGCTGGTTGGTAATTGTTTGATGAAATGTAATTTTTTTGTTTTTGTTTTTTTCAGAAAATGCAGATTGAAAACTTTCAGGAAAGCGGCGTTTTTGACAAATTTCCTGTTTCAAATTTTTTTAAAAAAATATTTTGAAATTGCTGAAATGCCCCATGGTGCTACCTTTTTCCAAAGCAGGAGTTCCATTTCTTTTGGGTTCAAAACAACTTTTCATTTTGAAATGTAAGTTAATTTAGAGTAAGTTTATTTAATAAACATTTTAAAAAAGAAAGATAGAAATTGAAATCAATCACTTTGAAATTATCGAAACAAAACATTTTGAATTCCCTGATCCAAATTTGGTTTTGATTTTTGTTTCCTGTGAAATTTTCGAAATCTGAAATTTTCACGGAGGAAAACTCTACTTAAGACACTGATTTTTTTCTGTCGCTCTTTGAAAAATTCTCTGGGATCTTTAACTTTAATCTTGGTATTTACTAGAGAGGGTTCACATGATATTTTCCCCACTTGGTGCTGTCCTTCAGTATCGACACTGCATGTGATGAATCCAAACCAAGGGAGGAAATTTGAGCATACGCCTTTCTGGCCCAAATGTGACCGTGCTACCAACTAAATTGACACAGTGATGGGGTAGTCAAAATGATCCAGTTTCTTTAAGATGCTCAAGTCAAGGAGAAGATTTTGGGCAAATGCTTCAGGTTACAGAATACCAGATGAAAGACATTGCCTGGCACATTTCAATTATAAAAATAGTTACCTTCACCCAGGACACAAGTCCTCTCAGAACGGTGGCCTAGGAGGGAGGGGTGTGTGCTTTATATAAATACCAGACCTTGATCAGTCCCAGACCAGCTTCTCAGCTATAAATCAGCATAGTTCCAGTGACTTTGGTGGAGTTATGCTGATTTACATCAGCTGAAAATCTGGCACATGTATTTTGTCTTGACCTTCACTTATAAAAGGCTCAATTCTGGAGCCTTGATGTTGAGTTGTCCTATTGACGCTCCTTGCCTAAGAACTGCCCAAAGTAAGTGTTGCAAAATTAGACCTTTAAATGAATTGTTTTATTGTCACCTAACTTAAGTTTCACTGGCATCACATGAGCTGACACTAACAAACACTTAGTGGAAACAGGTGTCGTTTTGGGGATTCAACCATAACTCCAATTCAGTCTTGCAGATCTTTTCTTGTTCTTATTATTGTAAAGTAACTCAACCGTCTTCATAAGTATCATGTGACCTCTTTGACTGCCAGTGGGGTTGTTACAGTTAACCAGATATGATCGCTGTGAGAAACATGATAGCCAGGCGACACAGCAAATAAAAAGTCTGGGTGAAGAAGAAAAGGAAAGGACAAAGGAACGAAGGAAAACTACAGGGGAATAGTCTGTAAAACCTAAGAGATCCATTCTAACCTTTTAGGATTATCATGTGTCCAGCCAAAGGAAGGTGCCTTATTCTGGCTTACTTTCAGTTACCTTCCTTAAAAGGACTTTTTTTTCTAGCTCCAGTACTTACACATTAGGAATCCATTACATACTTAATTCTATGATCGTATTTGGGGTAGAAGAAGATTCTAGCTTGCATTTTAACCAGAAAAACAACTCTCTTGTTTCTCAGGGTTAAATTTTTGTTACAAGTAATAATTTACTGTAATATGTTATAGTAACCCGCACCACTACGTCACAGGTTCATGAACCTGCTACCCAGGAAGCTGGCATTCAACAAAAATGAGATTCTACTATGTAGGTTTCTGTCTGGGGATTGTTAGAGTACCTCTCTGCCGGGTTTTTCTTCTGTTTCTTATCCTGCTCCTTCCTGTTCTTGTTTGTTTGCTTTTCTTTATTTTCTGCTTCCTTTTGGTCTTTGCCAGAAGCCTTTTTCTCTCTCTTTTTCTTCCCACTTGCTGCTTCCCCTGCTTCACTTTCCCCATCACTGTCATTCATTTTGTGACTTTTCTTCTTAGTAGTTCTTTTTTGCCTTGGGGCTTCAGTTTTCTCTTCAAGCTCAGCTTCTTCCCCATTCTTATTTTGCTTTTTCCTTTCATGTCCACTTGACTTGATGGCTTCGTTGGAGTGCTGCTTTCTGGTTGCCTTTTCCCCCTCTTCATCCTCTGCAATTGATGAAAACAAGTATTTTTGGCAACAGCCTATATTGGTGCAATAAAGATTTGCCCTTTGTTCAAAAAGTACAGACAGAATGCCAAATCCAAACCCCGCTGGTGTCTGAACAAGCTACCATTGACCTCCACAGACTTTGGATGACAAGCAGGCTGAGAACTGCATTTAGCTTTGGTAATGTGCACACAGTGTCCACTGATGATCGTGAAACTCATGTTTGTGTGTCAATGGATCCTAGGAGCTGAAAGCTAGAAATCATTTCCAGACCCTGTTCTTTCAAAGTTAGTGGGAGAGCGCTCGGGGCAAAACACCTAACTGACTTCAAGACTAAGCTTGATAAGTTTATGGAGGGGATGGTATAATGAGACTGGCTACATGCCACTGTAGGCAAGCTGTGACTGCTAGCAGCAAATATCTCCAACCACTGGAGATGGGGCACTAGATGGGAGGTCTCTGAGTTACTACAGAGAATTCTTTCCCAGGTGTCTGGCTCGTGGGTCTTGTCCACATGCTCAGGGTCTAACTGATTGCCATATTTGGTGGTCAGGAAGGAATTTCCCCCTGGGTCAGATTGGCAGAGACCCTGGTTTTTTTCCCCCTTCCTCTGCAGCATAGGGCATGGGTCACTTGCAGATTTAAACTAGAGTAAATGGAAGATTCTCTCTAACTTGAAGTCTTGAAATCACGATTTGAGGACTTCAGTAACTCAGCCAGAGGTTGGGGTCTATTACAGGAGTGAGTAGGAGAGGTTCTGTGGCCTGCAGCGTACAGGAAGTCAGACTACATGATCATGATAATCCCTTCTGACCTTAGTCTGAATTTGACCTTTAAATATATGCCAGAATTGTGAAAGCAAATTGTTTAATTTACTCTACTTTTCTTGTAAAAAATTGCATTGTTAGCCAACACCTATGTTACAGATTACGCCCCCCCTCCCATGTTAATAGGTATTATGTGCATGGTACTAATATTGTATATGTTATTGTTAAATATGAGTGCTGGGTCATTATGCTAACTGACTTGTATCATGTTCTTCCAGTAATTCTGTTCATCCATGCCAAGTATCCCACAGCACTTTGCAAAGCTGAACTTAGCTTTGGCAAATATGAAACTTATCAAACACAAGATACATTCATTCTATGTCCTGGTGCAGGTAAGGAGTGCCTTCACCACTCTAACCTTTGGATATGGTTTCCAAAACAGAAAATGAGAAGAGTACAGCATGGTACCTAAAAACAAAGTAAAAGCTGATTGGTGAATTTTGGTCTTGTGTGAATTATAAAGCGCTTTTTAATTTGTAAACAACCTCACAATATATGTGACTGGTTTTGAAAGCATATTTCTATATAAGGTGGAGTGCATGCTGTGAAAACTGCTTCTTGGAAGCATTGGTAACATATTAACTCTTTCTTTTGTGTATTGTACTGCTCTGTTTCTAGACAATAAGTTGGCTAGGCTTGGTGATTTGGTCTCTAGAACATTTTTAATATTGAATCTCAAGTGTGGTCAACCAATTGGCTATACGTTAGACAACAGCATGTTAATTTAATGTGCATGAAAGTGGCTTGATTCTTAGCCCTGGAGACTGAGGTCCCTTGTCAGTGCAGAACAAGTAGACAGCAATAATCTTCTCTGTGCTCTGCCTTCAATAAGCTGTAATCATTACCTGGAGGGGAATGATGTAGGGAGGAAAAGGTAGACCAGTTTCTATGTACATTCATTTTCTTGTTCCTGTTGTCAACAGAGACACTAATTTGTAACGGTTGTGATGTGGATACTAGAGCTGATCAAAACATTATTTTGCAAAAAAGAAAAAAATATAATTTCAAAGTTTTTTCCATTTTGCAGCATTTGAAATGGAACGTGTGTTTCTACCTTTTTTAATATTACAACATATTTTCCCCAAAATGTTGTTAATTTTCTTCCTCCACCCCCATTTTAACTATGTGGCAAAAAGAGGATTAAAACAAACCCTCTCTAAGGCTTCATTCACTTTCATTTTTGCTTTCTGCCACTAATTTTCCAAATGTCTCCAACTTTGGAAATGTTACACAGTGGCAAAAGGAAGAATGAAAAGTCTGTAACTCTGCCTCTCTAGAATGTTTCCAAAGGTGGAAACACTCTGAAAAATTAGAGTGGCAGAAGGGAAAATGGGGGGGAGGGGAGGGAGAGGAAGAAAAGATTAAGTGGTAAAACAAAACTCCACAGATCACCTGTTTTGCTGCATTCAGTGGCACACACAAAAATTAAAATAAAAAAATAAAATAGTGGGGAGAAAGGGTTTTAAAAAAAACCCAGTTCAAAATATTGACATTTTTGGTTTAGATGAAAAACAGGGAAATTGTGAAACTACCAAAAACTATTCTCAAAAGGCTTCTTGCTTCTAATGGAAAAAACTTAACCAGCTCTAGTGGGTTCCCTTGTCCACTGGAAACTAGACTAAGACTATCAATTGATTTCACAGAGGCCATCAGATGATGATTTTCAGTTACTATTTACCTAAGCTGGATTTGAACTGTGGTCTAGAGGGTCTGTCTATCACCAAAAACCATCCACTACCCCAGCAATCCTAGCCCTTAGCAATGTCTCTTTATTTACTGTATTTGTGAGAGTATTTTTAAAAATTTTAAATCCGGTCTATGGCTTTTCCTGATTTTTGCCATGAGTTGCTAGTCTGTCCTAAATCTATCTTGGCTTTACCTCTCTCTCCTCATAGTCATATGTAACGAACACTCACCCTTACTGTAATGACAAGAATTACATAAAAAGCAGTGAAAGGTGACAGTTTCTAGGTGTTTGCATTATCCTATAAATTCACTCACATCACACCACACATGGAACACAGTGCGGCCTGCTTTACTGTGGCAGACCAAGGAAAGCTTCATTTTGGGTTCCATCCCTTCTCAGTGACACAGAGAGAAGGGGACAGCCAGGTTTAGGAGCGTTCTCCTGCACAACATCATCATCAAAATCAACTACCCAGGTAGGAAATCTAACTATGCATAGTAGAGAGGCAACATGGGTGAGGTAATATCTTTTTATTGGACCAGTTTCTGTTGGTGAGAGAGAAGCTTTCACTCCACTAAAATATATTACATCACCCACCTTGTCTTGTTAATACCCTGGGACCAACAGGGCAACAACAGCACTGCATATAACCATGCATACCTCATTAGACTATTACCACTGTGTAGCAAGTCAAATCACAAAATAAAGCTCTGGAGAAAAAAGATCTCTCGTGTATTTCCAAATAAGACAGCAGCTATTATTCTCCACTCTACCTTCGCTCTCTGAGTCACTTTCCACTTGTCCATCAATCTCCATTCCAACTGCAAGACAAAGCATGTTGAATAATTGAATTTGTTGTTGGGATTTTCACATACGATGTTTTACACTTGTCGTTCTGAAGTACTGGCTGAGGACCGCAGAGTGCCCTGTTTAATAATATGCTACTGTATCTTTATGCTATGAAGTCCTTAATATTTCTTAGCTCTTTGCAAGTGAATTAATAAAAAGTTCCCAACACAAAAGAATATCAAATGTATTAACACGCACAAAGTGGAGCCCTAAGACACATTTTTACAAATATTTGGTAAAACTGGTACAATATATCAAAACTGAAATGGTTGTTTGTTCATACTAACCATCTTCCATGATGACCTGTAATGCACATTTCTTTTTCCTCCCCATGATTTTTTCCCCCAGAAACACTGTAGCCCTTGTACGGTGCACACACCAATTATCAGTAGGTTATTATTTCCCCTCTTTCAGAGTCCAATTATTTTTCTCCATGCTGCTGTGCAGTAAAGCGAGCAGTCCAAGAAGCTGTATCTAGTTCACTTTGACATCAGTTGCATGCTAGTCAGCAACTTCAGGGTCTGAACTTGGGGGAAGGGGAGACACGCACTCTACAACAATCCAATCTAAACCCTTTCTGCTCCGATCCTTTTTCAGTGTGGAAAGCACCTGTCAGTGTTACATTACATCACATTATTTAAACATGAAGGAAAGCCCTTTGATGGATACTCAGCAGTATCCTACGACATGCAGACACAAGTCATGTCCATTTTTGACCTAAGCATGTACACTAAAGCTTTGGGAGTACCTAGTTCCATACCGTAATATCTTTCTTATCTGCATCGATTTATGTAACCCTACTGATAAGGGAGAAACATCAAATGACCATCTTAACCCAGTCGATGTTTTGCTTCTCAGGCACAGATCTTTGGGTCCTCTATTGTAGTCCGTGTACATTCCTACAGAGGACACGTAGTCTAATAACTGAAGCACAGGACTGAGTGTTAGGGCAGTGGGGCTCCATGTATGCCTCTCAGAGCTATTGTTCCAGGCTCTCTGCAGGTGCTGCGTCAGTTACCTCAAAAATGTGAACCTAGTGTCTTCTTTCCAACCCTAACAACCAGCGACTTTTTTTTTTTTTAAATGAAAGTGGAGATTCTGAAGAACAAGATGGTGCCAATATGAGTGCCTACCTGCTACGTTCAAGCACAGATCCCACATATATTCCTCTGTGTGCATCACTGGTTCTGCCTAATGGTGGTGGTCTTGATCATTGAGTGTATAGCTGCTGAGAGCAGGGTCAGATGACCACTTCACTGTTGGGCTAAGCATCAAGATTTCCACCTAATCACATAGCTAGTAACTGATCATTCATTCATCCTCTAAAATGTAGCTGCAGGCTCAAGCCCTGTTTTGGTACACTCACAGCTAATTATATAATTTTCAAAAGTGCCTTGGAATAAATGGCATGGAGGGTTCACTAGAAATGCAGTTTAATTTGATGTCTTCAGGGCTTGTCTGTATAACCTTTTCCTGAGAAAGAGGTTGTCTTTCACAGAAGCAGCAATTCAAGGCCTCACTCTCTTGCCCATAGATGGCCCCTGCTGCTTTTCTTTCTCTCTCTCTCTCTCTGTGCACACGTACCATCTTCACTCATTAAGCCAAAGACGTGCAAATGTATTAAACTATGAAGTTCAGTAATTCCACAGTCTCATGCTGTGAGGAGGAAAGAGGCTTAGCCTAGGTGCATGTCATCTGATGATTTTATAAACTGAAATAATACCAGAATCCAATTCACATCAACAGTAATCACACATTAGAAATGGCAGTCTTGTCCTCCTCAAAGCTAGTGATCATCATATATTGCAGTATCTGCCTCATTAAACTTGTTAGCGTGTATGTAGGAAGGCATATGCAATGGCACACAATTATTTTTTTATCAAAGGGATTTATTAATAGCTATCTGAGTGATTACCCTTGCCTCAGTCTTGCAGCCCTTTCAGATTAACTGCGTTCCCATCCATGATTTTGCCTAATGTGTCACAATGACCCTTTCACCTCATCTTCTACTTCGTTTGCTTTAGCCGTGTTAGATCAGATTTGCATGAACAAAATAATTGTGTCCTGATCAGCATTATCCTCCTCGCAAATTAGAGCAAGCTTTTTTCTAAGGCTGAAATGCAGGGACAAGAGCATGGTAAAAATGGAAGAGTTCTGTTCCTTTTGGGGTGTGAGCACAATTTTTAATCTCCTGGGAGCATTGCTGGTTTTGTCCTCCATGAAGCCATTGAGTAACACACACAAGCTCTCAGTCCAGCTGCACCTGCTGGGTTAGTGATCACACATCTCCAGGGTCTGACACATCTCCAGGGTTACCTGGAGAAAATCTATAACTGCTTCACATACAAAAATCACTTGACAGACTACTTGATATCCAGGGGTTCCCTCTTGCTAGTACATAAGTACTAGCGATATCTTTTTCCTATTAGTGTGACGGGGGAAGTGGTCTGAGTATCTTCAGAGTAGGCACATGGATGCAAAGGCATCACAAGGTTAGCGGTCAAAGACCATGCGACAGGAAGGATTAATTTATCTTAGCAGTATGAAGTGGCATGAATCAGGGAAAGAAAGGTCTGGCACACTGCATACCAGGACTCCCTTTACAGCGGTGTGCATGCATCACAGAATCAGAGTAGAGAACAGACCACGAAATAGTCTATGTATATTTGACATGGATTTATATACTTGTATAATGTGGCTAATTTATTTCACATTTGTTTAGCAATGAGGATTTGAATCCTCTATTTTTCTTGGTATATGGGGTTGGTTTACCTAGGAGGATAAAATGTCTTGCATGCTTTATTTCTTCCTTAGAATTATGGGCTGGGAAAAGAAAGGATTGCTCTTTTACCTCTAAGTTTGCTCCACACAAGGTATAAATTAGTAATGCACAATCAAGAACCTAAACAATTATTTATGTAATTGTCAGACTTGTGAATGGAGCATGAACAATTCATAGAACTCTAATTTTTCTGCTTGATATTACTTAGGTGTCTCTCTCCTTTTTCATGACTAATAGTGTCTATCTTGTGACATTACAGTTTTAATATACTGGGATATTAGACTTTGCACCCACATCCAAGTTTTTAAATTAAAAACAGTTTGTGTTTTGAAGAAAGTGTAACTGGATCCTGGAAGCACATGTAACATGCCTCTTAATATTTAATGAGATAGAATTTCCTTTCTGTCTGGTAAACATAGAGCTTTAGCTAATTAATCCCTTAATTAATGAATTCATCTCATTCATAAGTGATCTGTGCTTGAGAAGGTTTCCCAGTAATACTTGATTTGTGCCTACTATTATTCTGGTGAGGCACTGAAGTTGTAAATTGCAAAAGCAAGCATTAATTCCATGTTAAGTTTGAGAAATCAAGCTCTCCGAAGTCCAGATATTTCAAAAGTTAGGAGTGCTTCCTCAACATTAACTCAACCATATTGCACATGCATATATATTATGCCCATCTCCAAACACATGTATATTTAATAGATGTTCAGTAATATGTTACAGTTTACATGCAACAAGGGAAACAGTCCCTTGTTGCTTGTAAACTGTAACGTATTACTGAACATCTATTAAATATACATGTGTTTGGAGATGGGCATAATCATGTATCCAAATGTCCCTTAACTTTATTTGGATAAAATGAGATTCAGATTTGATCAGGCCCTGTTTGGATTTTGCAGAACAAATCTTGACTGAGTCTTGCAAAACCAGCCTTGGGGTGCATGTGATTGTGCACATGTACAGATATTCACAGTGGCTATCACCAAAAAGTCATTATTTGCCAACTTCACATACAGTAATGTCTGATATGCTGTTATATTTCTCTTACTTAATTTCAGGGTCATTTCTAATTCTATTTCAGAAACAACAGTATGGTAACTCTTAGTAACAGTTGACTTTTTAATGGCATTCATTGTATACGTGGAGGTAGAGAGTCACATTAAGTTAGCAGAAGATGACAAAGAAATTTCTGAGCACTTAACTTTTTCCTTTTGGAGACTCCTGAATTCATTGCCTATTAACAATTGACTTGCATTGTGGAGGGAGGCGGGGGGAGGGGGGAAGCTTTGTAGAAAGGGTATACTCAAAATTCTCTTATAAATGATATATGTTTGTATATTGTGGGCATTAAATTACCTCTATGGATTGCACAGTGAGTTAAACTGAGAGGATTAAGAGCAGCTGGTATAACTGTTAAAAATGCTGCATTCTGAATAACAGCGGCGTTCCCAATCCCCACTTACTTTTGCCATATGTCTCTGTGGAAACAATCTAGTCACATAATTCTAGGAATGATGAGAAGGGGCAGAGAACAGACAAGGGGAACCATCAAATACTTCCTTTCTCTTCTGTTAGCATTTCCTGTTCTTATTCCTGTCAATAGCTCATCTCATCCAGAGAGCAGCTGAGAACCTCCTAGGAATGAAAACAATAAAAGGAAAGTGAGCTCCAGTATAATCTATTACTATCTATTTTATCTGAATAACAATTACAGTTAGAAAGATGTCAATACAGATAGTCTGGCAGAATTCAAACAAACACAAAAAAGAAGCTGGGGGTAGGTGCATGCACTAGAATAGTAGGAGGAGAAAGAGAAATCATTTGTTAAATGTAACCCAATGAAATTATACAAAACCCTACTTTATTACATGTGGAAAGTTGTGATAACGTTATTTTTTTAAAAAAACCCACTTTTATTGCCAATATTGCTGTCTGTCTGAAATGACATAACTACATGAAGAGATGCCTTTAGATTTCACTTCACACCCATTTGGAAGATGTTAGCCTCCTTCAGGCCCTGATTCAGAGCAAACCTAAGTACGTGTTTAAACGCATGATTAAGAGCTGTCCTGAATCAGTATGGGCTTAAGTGCTCTCCTGAATTAAGACTTAAATGAATATAAGTCATGGTCTGGATATATTGGGTGGGGAAGAGATTTTGTGCTCAGGGAGCTGTATTCAACTGCAAAGCACTCTCCATTATTGGTCTGTGATACCATGCCATAGTTAGTTAACTGGAGTTGGTACGACCATTTCCATTCTCAGCCTGATACTGTATTGACACCCATGCGTCCATCCATCACTACCATCCTCCCCTCTAACTTTGTAAGAAGATCCTGTTTTGGCCTGAAGTGTCCCTTTATCTCCCTTTTGAAGAATTTATAGGCTCCACTGATGAAGCCCCGAAGTACCTCCTTCCTTAGAAGTTTTTTAAGGTCAGGCTTGACAAAGCCCTGGCTGGGATGATTTAATTGGGGATTGGTCCTGCTTTGAGCAGGGGGTTGGACTAGGTCCAACTTCCTGAGGTCCCTTCCAACCCTGATATTCTATGATTCTATGATACCAGGAGAGAGAAAAGAGAGGAATTATGAAAACCATTCAGACTGCTCCCCCCGATCTCCTAGTAAATGAAAAGAAACCCCTGTGTGTGAGAGACTTGACTGTAGACAATCTCTGTCGAGGAAACTGTACTCAGGCTGTATGAAGAGTCAGACTCATGTGGAAAGGTTTTGGTGCAGAACACTTTCCATGTGAGGGATTTACATGTAGAAAACATAATATGCAGAAATCTCTTGTGTAGAAAACGTACATAGAAACACCTGAATTAGACACTTTTTTCTGTATGAGAACTTCCCATTAGAAAGTACCCTACTAGAGGAATTCTTATACTGGGGCTCCTCCTTAATTTGCACAAGATCTCTTGGGGAATGAAGGAAACCTCCAGTGTTAGGGCTCACTGGGTCTCCCAGGAGAGAGTTTGTTTCATTCTGTTAATTCTTGGGAGGTGCTCAGCTGGCTGATGATGGATGCTGTAGGGACAGAGCAAGAGCCCCACTTCACCTCCTTCCTGAGCTTTCCTGGAACAGTAGCTGAACCCCACCACTCCAGTTCTCCCAGGAAGTGAAGAGCCCTGCTGCTATAGTTCCCTGCTTTCTCCTAAGGAAGGAAGAGGAGGCTGGCTGCTCTTGCCTCATTTAAGTATGCTGCTGCATTTTTTTTTTAAATATGAAAACAAACAGTAATTTTCTTCATTTTTCTCTAAAGCTTTTTTCCTCAGGAAAATTAATACTTCTACGTAGCAAGGCATAGGGCAAGCTTACTGACCGGGGGAATGGCGGGGATTAGGGGTTCAAAAGAAGAAGCACACTCTGCACCTCTGCCAAGAGTAGCCCTGCAGCTGTGTTTCCCTAGGGCTCCTGAAGGCATAATGCCTGCCTGAGGCTCTGGTGTAAACTGACAAAGCTTTATTGACTTCAAGGGGGATTTTACAACTTACACTAGCTGAGGATCTGCCCCAAGAATCCTAAAGATCCTGCGGGAGCACGGTGCTGTCACTCTACCTTGTCTGTAGGCTGTAACTTGATGCAAAGGAGTCCATGACTGTCTGTGTATGTGTATCCGTCCCCATCAGGATGTATGTAATGCATGTTTTCTCTAGGATTGCAGGGATTTCTGGCACATATTTGTTGGGATTCCCTTTGCGACCTCTTTCCACTTGGCCTTCAAAAACTCAGTTCACCTCCAGATTTCATCGCTTATGTATCTTTATTTGGCAGACAGCAAAGCTATACTGAGTTGATCAGACTGAAACGTAGGGGGTGGGTATAGAGCGTGCCACACATCCAAAGTTACACAGAAAACCTCTTCCTTGATATACATTTACACACTATATTGCATTTGCTACACACTGCATTGCACATTTTGGGATTGGCTTGGTTACTTTGTAGGAACAAATCCCTGTACAACATGCTCTACACATGCACTGTTCATGGAGAACCTGATCTTTACACTCTAGTTTGGGAACATGACAGAGAGAAGGCTGCCTGGCTACTGTACCTATTTCACAGAGAGAGGACTTCAGCCTTCAGGGCTGTCAGTCTGTTATAAGCCTTTAACTCACATGTGGAAAAGGCCTAAGATACAGAAAGGGGAGGAATGTGATACTCGTGTTTGTTCTATACCATTTTAGAGTCTGTTCTAGCACTTTATGCAGCTGGGTCTGGTCAATGCTAACCATATAGTGAACCCTGTAATAATGCAATAAGAGTTCCCTCTTGTGGCAGTAAATTTACATGGCAGGTTACTCAATTTGGAGAGATTTGTCACGTGTTCTGAGAGCTGGGGCCCTGTTTTTAAAGGAATGTGGGGTTTTTTTTAAAGTGCAAAAGATATATTTATTTCTCCCCATAAGCTCTGCCCACTTGCTGCATCACTTCTAACTTACTGATGGGGGTATTTCAATAGCAACTGATTTAGAAATAAGGTAGACCAACATAAGGAGGAGAAATAAGGGAGACCAAAGATGGTGTTAACGACTTAGAACATTAATTTAGAAACAAAAGGTTGCTGTTCAAGCTCAACATAATCTCTGTGGAGCTCCTAGAGAAGCTGAGGATCAGAGTCAGGGATATTTTGAATGTTTCTTTGTAAAGGACCACTATTTAAGTGCTAAAACTCACACGCAACCCTCTAGTGGCTACAGTGATTTCAGACCTCTAGCTTATTTGGAAACTTGTTCTTTGAATGTATTTTTTGAATGCAACTAGCAACTACGCTCAGACCTCAGCATAAGCAGCTGGGCTCCACCTATCTACAGGGAGCAGTTGTGAGCTGCTCAAAGATTTTTCTCCACCCTTTTTCTTGTTTTGAAACTAACAGAACTCGAGGGTACTCCAAAGCATAATCCCGCTGCCTGAGGTAATTGGGAATGGGAAAGTGGGCCAGTAAATTTGTTCTGCAGCTAAGGCCCAAAAATACTATGGCAAGTTCTGATAGTACCAGTGAAATGCAGCCACCACAGAGGTGGAGAGTAGGAGTAAATGGAATATAGTGCACTGAACAACAGTGGGCAGTCTGGGGAAAACTTTGGCCAAAGAGGCACAAAATCTCTTCAAAAACTACCACAGGAAAGATCCAGTCAGAGCAGACAGTACCTTCTTTTTTAAGATTTCATCTTAAATCAACCCTGCCAGGATTTGAACCCCTGGCTCTCGGAAGTCTAAATATATAGAACCTGAAACAACTACACCCTCCCTTCTTTATTTTGTTTCTTAACTTCTGATGTGATTTTGTTCCTTAAAGCTAACTTGTTCTTTCAGGAAAAGTGTGTCATCTTTGCAAAACAACCGAAACTCTGCTGCTTTGCAGGAGTAAAATGGCAGTGACTCAAAGGCCTTATCTACACTAGGGACATGCTCTGAAAATTTTCCACACAGCCCTAATGTAGACATGCTGGCAGGTGCCACTAGCATTATTAACACTTAGTTAGACCTCCTCTAAGCAGGGCTAAATGATAGTGTTAAAATTGCTGCTGTGCTTGGCGCACCATTCACACCAGGGATCCCACTGTTGCTAGTACTAGGGGAACTGAGCTGGTGTTAGCAATGGCAGGGCATTCGTAGATAATTTCCTTAGTGTACGCAAAGCCAAAGATATGACTGAAGGGAATTTCGTCTAAAACTCTTACTCCTCTTAGTTTACCTTCACATTTCAAAATGAGCTGTCCTGCTGTTTTTCTTTTTTTGCTAGCCATCCGTTCTCGGCCCATTAGTTCTAAACAAGCCTCTCCTCTTCCATAATCCATCCTCTCACACCTATTATTTCCGTCAGAGTCTGGCAGTTCCTCAAGTGCCTGGTGTTTTGTACATAGCACTTTGGGTTCTATTGATTTTTATAAACCTATTTATTCATCCCTTTAAAGCAGTGTTGTTTTCACCCCGCTGATTTTAAGGAATTACAAAATTTATCAGTAATAGCAGAGTCTGCACAACGCAAAAGGGCAGAACTGAGAAAAAAATCCCTGGCTTTTTTTCCTCCATTACTAAAACATGCAGTAGAAGGAATCTGAAAACCTGCGCAAGACAGTGAATGTTTCATTTTGGCTACTGATGAGGTAACGCTGGCAACTGGCACGCTTCCCATTCCCCAGCCTTAGAGAGATTTTTGCATTCCATTGCGTTAGTTTCTTCAGATTAATTAGCCAACTCTGCCAACGGCCAGAAACCTCCGGCTAACCGTCTTGTTCTGGTGCTCCAGAGACAACTTTTTTTGGTGATTACTCTATATCCCCTCTACTCCTAAAACTGACATGGGGAGTGGAACTGGGGGACACTGATCTGCCCGCGGGGGAAGCAGCACATAACCGGCATGGACCGGTCGTGCTGTGCTCTCGCCCTGTCTCTGATGGAGTGTCTGACACATCGCCAGTTGGGGAATGTTTTGTGACTGTGGAAGCCCAGTCAGGCCACGTAAGGCTAGTTGAGGGCAGCTGGGCTTAAATCAACAAAGAAATCGAGCCTCTAAGCAGTGCACACTCTGACAGGAAAGTGGCTTGTCTCCCTGTTGACATTGGGTCAGGGATGGCCAGCACTACACCCTCCAGTTAGATTCAGTACCAAGATGATTAACTCATGGACAATTCCCAAACAGAGCGAGGCAAAATTCATCAGACAATCTTTATTATTTATTCATCTCTTACTGAGCCAATTCACTTTTAAAACACACATCTCTGAGCAACATATGTTACAGAACTATGCACTACCAATTCTCTGACTCCCTGTTTCCACCCATTATTGTCAAAAACACAACATAAACCAGACCAGATTAAGGCAATCTGGGGCTCTAGGCCTGCCATAACTAGGGGGCTCCCATGGCATGCCCCTCATTTGGAGTGGTAAGTGCTATCCACGCAACAACTGTCTGCTGGAAACACCCCCCATCCACCACACTTATTTGGGCAGGCTAAGGCTCTCTTCCCCACTGGACAGGTAGAGTAGCGGCAGCAGTAGGAGGCAGGGTGCCTCACCCCAGAGTGGGGTGGGTGGGTGACTTGGAATTAACAACACAGAGAAGCATGGGGCATTTGCCCCTTTCTGAGCTGTTGTTTCAGGCTGTCTGCAGACTCAGGAAGATGTTACTGAATTTGTTACATTCAGGTCACATTTTCAACCTTTTCTTAAGGGGGCAAAACTTTTTCTCTGTGTGTGTAAACAAAAGCTGAAACCCTGATGGAATCACATGACTCCAGGGTTCCTCGACATGGGTCTATAGTGCTTATGCCTTAATCAAGCCCTGACTGACTGACTGAAATGTAGTTTTATCATTTAGAATAGGCCCTAAGCAAAGAATATCCTTGACTGCTGCTCCCTAGGATAACTGCTGATGCTTCCTTGTCCCGCTAGACCATTCTCCTCTGGCATATGCAGTTGTCTGCACACACATTGAAAGGTTGGGTGAGGCCCTTTTAAAATATAGGGATCTTTATAATTTAATATGTAAGTATATGAATTAATAGATTCTCTTTGCAAAAACACTTTTAACAAAATCTCACTATCTCAGGCTATATTTCTCCCCCCTCTCCCCCACAACTGCATCTTGCCTCCATTGTGTTTAACAAAATACAGGCAAGGCCTGCATTCTATTTCAGCATCAAGCGAGAGAGGAGATGAAGTTCCCGCTGAATGCTGAAATATATAAAAACAATCCATTTTCTGGAGAGTCCCTATTTGCTCAGTGAATTTGTACAGAGGGAACATTGGGAATGGGGTTAGTGGGAAGAGCCCCATTTTCTTTGTCTCCTGACTGAGCTGAGTAAGAAATCACTACTGAATGCTGCAAATGTGGGATTTTTAGGGGGAAGGAAGCCATACAGAGGCACTGAAGCTGTGAACTGAGGTCAGTAATGCAGCATAGCCATCAAATGATAAAAATACAACAAACAAGGGGAGAGAACAGTCCGTGAGTGGAAAGTTTGGCCATAGTTCAGCAAGCTATTTAGGGCACAGGCTTAAAGTTAGGCCCATGCTTAACTTTAAGCAATTGAGTAGTTCAACTGATTTCAGTGAGGCTATTAAAATGCTTCAAGTTAGGCATGGGCTTAAGTATCTTGCTGACTCAGGGCCCAAAGGAACACTTAGGAACAGGTGACAAACCAGAAATGAATTTGACACTAACTCCATTGCAGTCATGGGGTTAATTGAGCCCAGAGAGGTTAGAGGGCAATGTTCTAAATTGCCTCTAAACTGGTTTCCTTTGTCATCATCCGCTCCCTTTCCTTCATTAAATGTGCTAATACTGAGCTGTGGTATCAGATCTCAAGGCAACAGACCAGCATGTCTGCTTGCCTGAGCACTCTTCCAAGATCGTTTGATATCCATAGAAATGACTTGCAGTTAATACAGTTCAGTGGGAATTTTGCTGCCGTGATTCAGCAGCAGATCAAATATCTATGAAATGTCCGATGGAAAAATCTTTCCCTGAAAGGCTATGCATCTACCTGCTTTTGAGCAGTCATTTCATTTTGTGCATATGAACCAAAAATGCCTGCGGAGATTTTATGATAAGAGAGATACCAATTTTCACAACTCTTGAGGGGTGCTGCTGTCTGTGGATGTGACTAGATTATGAAAAGCCCTCGCTCTATATGGACGTTATGCAGGGAAGCTGAATATATCTTACTGTGTTCATTATCCTTTTGATTCTTTTTTTCAATCAAAAAGCTTTCTATTTATAGGCCCAAGAATAGTTTGTTACTAGTATTAATAATTTGTGCTTGTATAGCATCTTTTGTTCAAAAACCTCAAATCATGTGCACAGTAAGCCTTGCAATGACCCGGCGGAGATATGCAGTAAATATTAGCCCTATGTTATAAATATACTGAAGTGCAGAGACACTGACTTGCCCAAAGATCACACAGTGAGTAGGTGACAGAGCTGATAGAACTCAGGATTCCAGCCCCCAAATTCTTTTGTCTAACCAGTAGAATGCACTGGATTGTAGGGGAAATTAATAGATTTGATCATTTCCCTTCCATATTAATTTCAGCAAATCATACTGGAATACATGTGTATAATTAATGCAATGTTCATGTCGCACATTTAAAAATCACAAAAAAAATTAACAATCAGGAAATGCAAAAGTGAGGGTTCATCAGCAACATTATCTTGATTGTATTGCACAGCCTGGTTTTTTATTTTTAAAATATAAACAGTACTATATTACGCTGCACATTTTAACCAGAAATGCAGGAATACAGAAGTACGACGTGCACAGCAGTTGATTTTATATCACTCTTGGAACTCTTGCATTCCCTGACTTTTTGTGATTTTTTTTTAAATGTACAACCTAGACACCATATTAACCTATTTTTAAAATTTAATTACAGTTTTTGGGCAGAGGGAAGGGGTATCTATATTGTGGATGTGGTTGAGGTAATACAGAGAAGGTGAAATCCTGCTTGTAGTTGTCCGGGTTGGATGAGAACTAAAGTAGGGATTTCCTGGTTTTGTTTTTTGTTGATGGCATATGCATGTAAGTGGTTTCTAACAGTTTGTGGGACTATATGTGTACGTGTGTATTGAAGTCCATAGTTTAATAGTGAGACATGTTCATACAGTTATTTTTCACAGGCAGAAACAAAGCACTGGTTTCCAGTTTGAACTATAGACAATGGACACTGCCATGCATCTGCTATACTAGATCTTTGCAAACTTTGTGACTAGGAAAGTAGTAAACTCAGAAATTTTGCTTTTTGTGAATAATTTTTTTGGGGGGGAGGGGTTCATCGTCAAGGGTTTGCACCCAAAGTTTCACTTTGAATTTCAGGTTTGAATGAACCTAACATCTAAAGCAAATAGCCATTACTTAGTTACTCAGGATATGAAGGTGAATTTTGCACAATTTTGATATAAGACAATGAATCAGGTCAGGTTTGCTTGAGAGGCTGGTGAATCTCTACAAATCTTTTTTATGAATTTTGGGTCAGGTAACAATTTGTAACAAAACATGAAATTAAATCCGTTTCAAGCAGCTTGTGGTTGTGTTGTGAATCCCTCGCTTAGCTCTGTGTCTGACAGTTTTTCGCTAAATGTATTGCAGAATGATGGGGCAGATTGTGATTTAATTTCCACTGCCGAAACCCACTTTGTAGTAATAGATTAATCTAGCCCCATGTTTTACATGTTACCTGTATGAAGTTGTCACGTACGCTCAGTTTGTAGGGCAATTGGCTGCACGTTCTCCATTGGAGATTTATGCTGCAGGCACTTCCATTTGTAGCACAGTTCCATTTGTTGTGTCTCTGTCCAGTGGGTTAGAGAATAGCTGAGGTAAATTATGAAGATCTGGAAGGTAAAAGAGGAGGAGGTGGTTTGAGACATGACACAGGTCACTTTAGAAAACCGGTTACCCCAGATGCCATCTTTTATATTTTGCATTGAATGCATGGAGAGCTTCCGCCCCGCTGTCCCCCCCCGCCATTTATACTCTCAATGCATTGGCTTGCTCTTGGTGCAATATGTTAGCAAACAATTGTTTGCAGTGAGATTGTTCAATTACACTTTTATCTTTATAATATGCCTGTGGTTTTTTTGTTAGTATAAGGATTGTTGTGAATACAGGCCTCTCTTATCAAAACCAGTCTGAGCTAGTTTTAGTCATTAAACTGAGAGAGCAGTCCAGGCAGGCAGAGTTGGTGAAAACAGCTATAATCAGACAGCACTGCTGTGAGCTCTTAGAATCCTCCTGTACAGCTCGGCAAAAGGGGTTAAGCACTCTAAATGAGGGTTCTGAGATCCTTCCGTTAAACTCTCTCCCTTTTGGCAGGGAGTTTCCATTCTCTCCCTGCAACAGGATGAGAAATTCTGGTAGCTCTGGTTAGAAGAAGCTTTGCTATTAAAGTACATTCTCTCTTCCACAGACACCAGAGCAGTTTGTTTTATTTGGCTTTATGGAATTGTAAAGAGTTTTCTCCGAGGCATGTACCTCTATGCGCACACAAGGAGCTTGAAATGAATTAGTGTTCCTTTTGGGCTTAGCGAAGACTTCAGATTTTACTCGTTAAATTGTGCTAAAATAGTTTCTAATAGGTGATATTTTATGTTATTAAAATACTGCTGTTACTACTTTACATGTGTGAAACACATGAATTTAGTCTAACATCACTAAATATATCAGAGGGATAAATACCAGAGAGGGAGAGGAATTATTTAAGCTCAGTACCAATGTGGACACAAGAACAAATGGATATAAACTGGTCATTGGGAAGTTTAGACTTGAAATTAGATGAAGGTTTCTAACCATCAGAGGAGTGAAGTTTTGGAATAGCCTTCCAAAGGAAGCAGTGGGGGCAAAAGATCTATCTGGCTTTAAGATTAAACTCGATAAGTTTATGGAGGAAATGGTATGATGGGATAACATGGTTTTGGTAATTAAATATTCATGGTAAATAGGCCCAATGGCCTGTGATGGGATATTAGATGGGATGGGATCTGAGTTACCCAGGAAAGAATTTTCTGTAGTATCTGTCTGGTGAATCTTGCCCATATGCTCAGGGTTTAGCGGATCGCCATCTTTGGGGTCGGGAAGGAATTTTCCTCCAGGGCAGATTGGAAGAGGCCCTGGAGGTTTTTCGCCTTCCTCTGTAGCATGGGGCATGGGTCACTTGCTGGAGGATTCTCTGCTCCTTGGAGTCTTTAAACCACGATTTGAGGACTTCAATAGGTCAGACATAGGTGTGAGGTTTTTTGCAGGAGTGGTGGGTGAAATTCTGTGGCCTGCGTTGTGCAGGAGGTCAGACTAGATGATCATAATGGTCCTTTCTGACCTAAATATCTATGAATCACATCTGATGAGGAACCTGTTGTTATCCCTATTTTGATAGGGAAACTGAGGTACAGGGCAATGAAATGAGTTACTCTGGAAGGTCAGTGCTGAGATGAGGACTTCGATCTCTTGGTTCCCCGTCTTGTGCCATAGTCACAGTACTATACCTACTGCGATCAGCAATTTTTTACCTCCCACATTAGTGATTTAATAAAGCTGTTTTTATATGCTTCAGAACATTCTTACAAAAGGCAATTTTCTGTGTTTGACCAGTCATATATTTTCTGTTCCCACTGATGATGTGATTTGAATAAGAACTTCTTTCTTCTGCTTGAGCACCTGCAACAGAGCCAAACTCCTGTTTTTATGAAATTGCAATCTGTCACTCCAGGAATGTATAACAGCATTAAAGACCAAGTTGGAAGAGAACATGAACTAGAAAGAATCAAAACTTTAAGACAAACAAACAAACAAACAACAAAAACCAACACACAAATACTCTTAATAATTAGTGAACATGGCAAGAAAAATTATGAAAAACTTAAGGTCCTGTTTTTTGTACCTCAGTGGAGGCAACCCTCAGTGGGTCACGCATTTCCTTTAGACAGAGGAAGTGCATCTGAAGACCCCAGCAATTCAAATCCTAGAGGAGACCCTGCTTACGTGATGTCTGCCATCTTGGCTGGCACTGGCTATTGAACTGGGGATCTCCCTAACTAAATGCAGATTGACCTAAACAGTGAGACTCTATAGCTAGGGACTATAATAGATTCACGTTGTTTGTGATTTGGGCACAGAGGGGAAGATGTAATATATGCTGACCAGTGGATTATGCTTGTGCTGGTTACTTAACCACTCTCTGCCTCAGTTTCTCCTCTGTAAAATGGGGAGAGTACTAATCTACCTCACAAGCATGTTGCGAAGCTCAGTTCATTGTTTGTACAAGTCTTTAAGATCTTTGGATGAAAGGTACAATGTAAGTGTGAAATATTGTTATCTGAAACATTTTCCCTGAATCAAAGTGCTCCTTTTCAAGGGACACTGTCAAATACCTTAGCTCACATATTTGTTCTATTCTGAAATGACATCCACTGAATGCATCCGATGAAGTGAGCTGTAGCTCATGAAAGCTTATGCTCAAATAAATTTGTTAGTCTCTAAGGTGCCACAAGTCTTCCTTTTCTTTTTTCTGAAATGACTGTAATCCAACAGGAAATACCCAGTGGGCTCATTTAAATAAATATCTAAATCCAACATTAAAATAGGCAAGAATTATTTTAAAGATAGGTACAATGGGGCCAGATCATCAGATGGTGTAAATCAATGTATCTCCTTTTCAAGTCAATGGAGCTACATTGACTTACACACCTGAGGATCAGGCCCTATATTTTGCTGGGCATCAGTAAAATAATGTTTTCTGTTCTTGCTTCTTGTGTCTTCTCTGAAGTATCAGTTAATTAACACACATTATTCCCTGCACTATGCAGGCTCCTGCTCACACAGCCGATGAAGCTGGAGCCCCAAGGCATCAATAAATAAAACGGAGCCATATTTGATTGTTCTCTTAAAAGGCGGGGGAAAAAAATCAAGGTGTGTGAAATAACTTGCAATCAACAGGGAAATAACATGGATTCAAAAGTCTTTCAGAATTTATAAACAATGGTCTAATTGGCTACTTGATCCGAGCGTACATTAAGCTTTTCTGTGTCACCCCTTATTTCCAATGCACTGGATGGCTTTTCATCTTTGCATCTGCAATCTGAGTACATTGATAAAAATTTCAAGAAGCAGCAGCACACACATTTCAAATACTCACGGAGGAAGACTACGAAACCTTTTAAAAATGTTATCAGTTTTAACCATCTTTTGTCTTTTGAGAGAATAGTTTTTCCTGGCATTGGTGTGTATACTTGCAATTAGTGATATTTTACTGTTATCAGACACCTGTCTAATCGCCTGCAAAAGCTGCATATCCCAGTGGCATGGGAGGTTGTATGATCTAGTGATTGGAGTTGGGGACCAAACCTTGGGTTCTATTCACAGCTCTTCCAAAGATCTTTGTGTGGGCTTCAGCAAATTTACCCATTTTGAAAATTGGTATAAACTTATCCCCCTTACAATTTTGTGAAGCACTCTTTAAAATTTTTCCCCGTACCAGGGAAGCCATCTCCTGAGCACCCCCTCGTGGCCGGAGGTCACTCTGTGGCACTCTGTCTGTTTCCCCTCGTCAGGGCCCCTTAACAACTCCACAGAGCCTGTCTCATTTGATCACAATCCATCTGGCAGTCTGAGTTTATTAACAGTTTCAAAAGCAAACAGCAAAACTCTTCCACCAAGCCTTAAATTGGGCACAGTCCCTCATTTCTAAGGTACTGTCCTGCTGTCTGAGCACTGGAGAAGATGCAGGGCCTGGTCTATCTTCTTTGCTTTCTTCCCAATAGAAAAACACAACTTTAAGCTGGGTCTTCTTACCTAGCCCCAACTCCCTTCCTCGGGGACCACAATAGGAGATTCTCTCTGCAGAGCCCTTTCCTGCTCCAGGTGCAGTCCCACCCCCTTAATTGGCCCAATTGGGATTATCTGTTCTGGCACAGGGGAACTGCACCTACTTGAATTGCAGAGGCCTGCCACCCTGTGACATTCCCAATTGCTACTTAAACACACAATAGCAATATTCTTCTTTTGCCATGAATATTACCCCCTAAATGCACTGCATCTATAAACTGAAGATTTAAAAGAGCCACTTTCAATTGCTGTTCAGTCCCACCAAACCTGGCTGCCCATACATACACACACTGCTATGCTTTGACATCCCCAGGCAGTTAGCATGTAAAGGCAATAGTACTTGTAGCACTCTGGAAGCTGCACTGATCCCAAAAAGGAGCATTTTTCTAGAGCTTTTGGGACAGAGTCAGATCTGTTACGCTGGTGTAAATTGCGAGTAACTCTGCTTAGTGTAATACAATTACTCCAGAATTGCAACCATGTAACGGAGCACAGAATTTGGCTGCTTGTTTCTTTAATCACCAAAGAAACCAATGGCCAAACCTCCAAAGATGGATTGAAAGACAGAAGTATTGAAAACATACTTGCTACTTGAGTGTCTAGACACTCCTTTGCTCCCTATCACAGTAGTGTCTGAGCGCCTCACAAATGTTAATGAGTTTATTCTCACAGTTAGGGTGACCAGACAGCAAGTGTAAAAAATCAGGACAGGTGGGAGGTAATACGTGCCTATATAAGAAAAAGCCCCCAAAATGGGACTGTCCCTATAAAATCATGACATCTGGTCACCCTACTCACAATGCTCCTGTGAGGCAGGGAAGTCGTCTTATCTGAATTTTATAAATAGGAGAACTAAGGCACAAAAAGACGGAGGGACAGATTCTGGCACCCTTGCTCACTTTGAGTAGCAAAGGCTACCTATTGGCTATGGCTGTGGGATGCAAGCCCCAGCAATGAGGACTGGGATTCTTGTGTGTGACTACAACCTGAGAATAACAGAGTCCATTATATTTACTTCTCATAAACTGACTTGTCAGTTACCTGCTTTCTTTTGAGATTGTTAGCAGTAATTCAAAGCCTCTTCTCTCAGAACTGGCTGCACTGCTTTTGGCTGTTGTGTTGAAGGTTAAATTAGCCACACAGCTCTGTTTCCAATGCACTGTTAAGGAACATTTATTTTAATGTTGCTTTGACTATGAGATGTTATGAGCTTTAAGAATCAGAAGAGATAACTATGTTACTGTATCCTATTCTTCAAAATAAGCCAAGTATGCCCATTAAAAAGTAAACTTTTTTGACATGAATTCTTCCTTTCAGTACCACAAATTTTAAACTTGTGATGGCTGTTGTACTAGGATGTATCTATTACAGATGCATCTTTTTGTCCCAGGAGAATCTCAAATGACACTTGAATTTCTTTTTAGTCGACTTACAGAGGTAATTTCAGTTTGAGAGGGAAGAGATGAAATCGGTGAACAGGTGTGCAGGTTCTGTATGGATTTTAAAAATGTCTCAGGGCACAATTTATGGGGTGGAAAGTCACAAGACCTTTTTTGTATGAGGTTTCTGTATCTGAATGGTACAAATACCATAAGAAGACGGATCTAGCATTTAACTTAGCCCTATAAATGGCATCTTAAAACACACACCCACAAGCCTATGAAATACACAAATAGAAAAGCTGTGATATTTAGATTCTCATTGAACCTTAATGCACAGACCACTTTTTTATTTTATTATTATTTAACATCTATATTGTGGTTGAACCTGAAGGCCAAAAGGGTTGATACTCCTACAAACATCAAGACAATGGCAGACCTTGCTCCAAAGAGCATACAGCCCAAAAGGCAAGATGTAATATGTGGATGAGACAAACAAGCAGGTTGGGGGAAGAGGCGTGCAGGGAAGGTAAGAAAAATGTGCACAATTTGTAGCCAGTTGGCAGTCGTGATCACAGCCCTCTTCCCACCTTGCCATTATCAGGTTGTACTTTGCAGTAGCATTACTGCTGAGATGAGCTGGAGGAGGGGCTTGGACTTGAAAAAGGACAAGATGGCCTTCTAGATTTTGGCTGGGAGTTTTTCCAACTCACAAGGGGCAGAGGCAGCATGGGAGAAATTATGAAAATGCTTGCCAGGGAAGGGGGTGACCGAGGCTGGCATTATTAGTAGAGGGAAGGAAAGAGTCAATTTTGTCATAATAGGTAGAGCAGGGCTAACTTGTGAAGGGCTTGGAAAGTAACAACATGAGGTTTGTGTTTGATGCACTGGAAAAGAGGGAGCCAGTGGAGAAACTTAAAGAGGGTGATCTCCTTTTGAGTGTGTGTGTGTGTGGTTGCAGGCATTGAGACCAGAGAGATGAAATCAAAGTGTGAGAGGATTAGAGCTTGGGGAAGAGTTAACACTCAAACCTATCAGTTAGCCTTTATAAAAGGAATCTAGTTCTTCTAGTTCTTCTAGGGAAGCTGGTCAAACTAGAAGGCAAAGTTTTCCAGCAAAAAAAAAAAGGCTCTTCTGCCTCATGTTCTTGAGTTCTACAGCCAAAAGTTCCTTTTCTGTGCCCCTCTCTGCTCCCCCACCATACCCCACTCACAGTGGTTGGCCTGGGTCAATGAGGACCCAGGTTCAGAGGTGCATCTGTGTGAGTTCACCTCCTACCTGGGGAAGAAGGCACCTTGTTTGCTCTGCCATCTGAGCACTTGTTCTGGCTAGCTGACCCACCAGCCGCTCGTTCCGCTCCGCTCACCGACCGACTGTCAGTCACCTTCTGCTGCCATCTGCCTCTCTGCTATGACCTCTGCACATCAGTGTCTTAGTGATTTTCAGCTCTTTGCAGGCTGGGCAGAAACATGGTCCCACCACAAGTGATTTCAGCTCTCATTTGAGCACTTAAAAATAACAAAAGGCTCGCAATGAAACCTAGTTAGCTCTATCTTTGAACAGTGGGGAGGAACAGGTTAAATCAGACCTGAGACCATTAGCGAGAGTCCACACCTCCTGGCTGGGGCACCTGTCCCCATCCCTCTTACTTTCACAGGGGTCTGGCATTTGAGCTCCTGGCTTAACGAGGTCCTTTCAGCTGAGGGTGACCCCCTCATTTGGGACAGGTTAAGTACAGTTCTGCTTCCCTTTATTCAATACAATAAAGACAACAACACTGATAACATTTCACTACGGCTGCATTCAGTACTAAAGTGATTTATAACCCAACACCAGCCAAAGTTTATCACTTTGAGCAACACACCTCTATCTGCTGGATATGCTCGCAGAGTAGGTGTGTTAACGTAAATACAGTTTGCTCCTGAAGTCTCTTCCCCCTCCTAGCTAGCTGTCAGGGGAGAACTCATTCAGACCCTGCTTACATCAGCAAATGTGATGCATCTGTTTATGGAGTACTGAACCTTTTAAATATCTAAGGACTCTGCCTGTATACAGAGTGCTGCAGCCATTTAATTCTTGGAACTGCTGCAGACTGTTTCGAATTTATTTCACCCACACACTGTGCTCTTCAGCGGACACTTACATTATGTTATTCTCCTCCTTAATCTACAAAAAGTCATTTTTAGATGGAACAAATTTCTTTACATCTGGAACCATAATGAGTTGGAGTCACACTCAGAAGTAATTTGGTTCACATTCTGTTGGGGAGGGAAGAAGTGCAGAGGAATGACAGAGATAATTTAATGGAAAATAAATAAATCTATATCATATATAAGGTATTCACTTGTGGTAGTCTAGCCTTTGTGAGATTCTTTATCACCTAATAAAGAGCACAGGCTTCCCTTTATCTAACAAAATGTGTTGCTGTGGTTCATTTAAAATTAAGCTCTTGGGAAAATGGGGGAAGTCCCCTTGGATTTGAATGATGGGGCAGGGGGAGAGGAGGAAGGCTCACGAACTCAGACAAGATTTTCAAACACCAAAAACGATTTTGGAAGGTTTCAGAACTTTGTTTTATTGGATACACCCATGCCTATTACATTCTAGCATACGTAATTCCTTCTGATCCATTCCCTACCAAACTCCTATTTGTCATATTAATCATAATGACAAAGTCCAACAAGGAAAAGCCAGCCTTACCTAGGTTTTTCCCACCCAAATCCCTGTTTTTGATTGGGATTAGGAAGAGAATCTGTGTTGGACTTCAATAGTGCGTTCAGTAGTTTTGCCATTGTAGAAAGGTCTTGTAGTTATCAACCAAGGTTACCATCCCTAGTGCACGTCTCAGTTCTGGTACATTAGTTGGTGAATTCAACTCTTGAATTGCTTTACTTTCTCAGGGCTAGGGCTGAGTCCATCTTTCTTTAGTGTCTGTCTCAAAAATTCAATTTGGGGTAGACAGAAAATGCAATTCTCTCTGTTTAGCTTCAGTCCGGACTGACTGATCAGGCTTAGAACTCCATTGACAGTTCTGTTGTGTTCTTACCCATACATTCTTACATCATACCCATATATAAAAATGTCATCCATGCAAATTAGAACACCATTTGTGTTTAACATTTCTGCCATTTTCCTTTGGAAAATTTCAGCTGCACTGGTAATTTCAAAAGGTAATTTTTGAAAGCAAAATCTCCCAAAGGGTGTGATGTGATGTAGTCTGTGTAGCACTTTGGCAAAAGGAATTTGCTAGAATCCACTTGAGAAATCTAGCTTGGAGACTATTGTAATTTCTTTCACTTTGGGGAGGAAGTCATCCAGTGTTAGGAGCATATATTTTTCTCTAACAACTGTTTCATTAAGTCTCTTAAGATCCACACAGATTCATATTTTTCCATTTTTCTTTGTAACGAGTACCATTGAGGCACATTATATTGTCGGCTGAGATTTTTCTCATTTTTGCCAATCCACTCAATTTCTCTTTAACTCAGTTTCCACTTTATGAAGTAATGGGATAGGAATCCTGTGAAGTATATGTACACTTTATGGTTCAACACTGTCTGTTAAGGTTATTCGTACTGGATCTACTTTCAAAAGTCCACTATCACCAAATATTCCATTGAGTTCTTCCACTTTTCTCCCTAGGCCCACCATGGTTGCCATGCTGTGGCAAAGAATGGCTGTTGGTCTGTGGTCCTTTCATCACATACACTCTTAATGCATAACTTTTGTCTTTGCAAGTAGTTTCTCTGGTGAAATGGCCGATGCAGTTCAGAGTGCCTCCAGGGCTAGTCAGAGTTGTGTCAGGTGACTTCAGCTGTGGCAGGGATTGAAGGGGACTGTAAATCCCTTCGGCAGTGACTGTGACATCCACTCTTAAATCAGTCTGAAAGTCAATAATCTTTCCATGAATATTCAATTCCCTTCTCCAGGCAGGTTCTGTGTCATAACAAGTGATAGATCCCAGAAATAATGACTATTGATAGTTTCTAATATTAGTCAACTCCCTAACTGCTTTGGTGCATCAAACATCTGCAAAATGCCGATATTTTGTGCATTTATTACACTATGTGCCTCTGACTGGACAAGTATCTTCTCTTGGGATAAGACTTTTTTTCTACCCCTTGTGCATATAGGCTGGAATTTGTCCCTCTCAGTCTTGGAGTTCTTTCTCCTTGCTTCAGGGATTTTGTGATGATGACTGTTTAAAACTCAAGTGTATGTTTACAGCTTTTGAGCTGGTTGCAGGTTTTTCAAGTTGCTTCTGCCTTTTGTTCTGCTGTTTGACTAGTTCAGACTGCTTTGCTATCTGTGTAGCTCTGGCTAGAGTTAAATCTGTCTTCAATTGTAGCTGCTGTAAAAATTGATCTGTTAATCTAACAACCAGCCTGTATCTGATATTTTCACGTTTTCCAGTTCCAAAAATCAGTTTTTAGCCAGTGCATGCAGAGCTCTTATAAAACATTAACATTTTCCCCTGATTGGTAAATACTGTAGTGAAAACATGCTCTTTCATAAACAATGTTTCTTTGAAGTATAAAGTATGTATCAGACATAGCCAAATCCCTTTCATAGTAATCTTTGTGACTGTCTTCAGTAAAGTCAAAGGATTTAAAGATATGCTCTGTTTGCTTCCCTGTACCATAAATTAAAGATACTTGAATATCTCATTCCTGGTGGAGCTTTACAGCAATTCAAAATATTGCAAAATACTGCTTCCAGTATGTCCATTGTCAAGGTTTTTCAAAGTTGATGTTCTCTGGGGGCAACTGGCATATAGATGAAATCCTGCAGCTGTTGTTGCTTTGTTCCTTCTGTTTGTTCTCTTCTGGCACTAGTTTACTTCTGACATTATGTCATATACTTCTTGTACACTGTAGGTTGCAGGGCTGCTATTAGCAAGTCAGGTTTCTGTGTCAGATACAGACTGACTAGAGAGCTTACTTATTAGAGAGATACATGTCAGATGTGTTCATTATAAGACCTTTTTATTGCTCTGCCAGGTATAGCTGAGGTTTAGCTTACCCACGGTATTTAAAACACAGTGCTGCCTATTGGCTAAACAGTATAATCAGTTTTGCACTTTATTATAGTGCCTGCACGTAAGCAGGGGTACAGGAATAAATCAGAGTCCTTCTCTGTCTAAAGCAGAAATCTGGGCTGTGCAGATCGGGCTATTTGAAAAATTTCTAGACGCCCAGTACCACTTAGGGCAACCCTGGTTTTCCCAAATTCCAGTTAACTAAAACTCCTGTTTAACAAGAGGTCAGCTACATCCCTTGAATTTTCACTGACTGAGGCTCCACTCCATGGGAGTTACCAGTGTAAGTGGGACCAGAGTGTTTTCATATCACTGAAAATGTCTTCCATATGGAATGAAGATGTCATAAGTAAAACTAGAGTCACTTGTATCTAGTGGAGTTCCACAGGCTGATTCCAGGGTTTGGCACAATTGAATATTATCATTAATGATTTGGATAGTGGAGTAGAGGGTATGCTTAGAAATTAAGTGGATGACAATAAGCTTGGAGGTGTCGCTATCCTTTGTATGATAAAATTAGAATTCAAAACAACCGTGACAAATTGGAGAATTGGTCTGAAATCAACAAGATGAAATTCAATAAAGACCAGTGAAAAGTACCACATTTAAGAAGGAAAGATCAAATACAAAATGGGGTCTAACTGGCTGGGGTAGTACTGCAGAAAATGATCGGGGGTTATAGAGATCACGTACGGAATATGAGTCAATAACGTGAAGCAGTTGCTAAAAAGGCTAATATTATTCTGGAGTGTCGTATGTAAAACACATGAGGTAACTGTCCAACTGTACTCAGTGCTGATGAGGCCTCAGCTGGACTACTGTGTCCAGTTCTGGGTGCCACATTTCTAGAAAGATGTGGACAAACTACAGAGAGTCCAGAGGAAAGCAACAAAAATGATAGGTTTAGAAAACCCGACCTATGCGGAAAGATTAAAAAAAACTGACCATGTTTAGTCTTGAGAAAAGAAGACTGAGAGGGAAGGAGCCTGGCGCCAGCTGCCGACATCCTTGGAGCTGGCCCCTGACTGTGGAGCCTGACTGCCATGAGATGCTCTCCAAGCCACTTGTCACTCCTGCACAGCAGCAGTAGAGTGAGGAGCACCAGGGCAGCGGTGAACAAGTCCCTTGGGGTATTGCGCTGTCCTGCTCCCTGAGCCTTGCCCCCTTGCATTGCCAGACATTCCCCAGGCAGGGCAGGTGGTATCACAGTTCCCGGCTGCAACCCTGATGTGCTCTTGCCTCTCCCCCAAAGGATCCCGGATCCTGCTGGCAATGCCCACTGGAAGCCAGCCCCTGACCACAGAGCCCAGCTGCCATGAGATGCTCCCCAAGGAATTTGTCACCACTATAGAGCAACAGCAGAGCCTGGACCACCAGGGCAGTGGCAAGCGAGTGCTTTGGGGGACCAGCCTCTGACAGTCAGGTTCTGGAGGCAGGGCCCATCTCCAGGGGGCATCACCAGCTGGTGCCAGGCTCCTGCAGGGAAGAGGCAAGAGTGTGCCGGGGCACATTTCAGAGCTATGCTGCCTGCCCGGCCTGGGAAGCACCTGGTCGTGCTGAAGTGACCTGGCTCAAGGAGCATGAGACGGAGGGCTGCCAGACAGACCACTCCCCGGCTACCACAGCATGGAGAGACAGGGGACTGAGTGGGCTGGGCAGCTCCCTCCAGCTTCAGATCCCTCAGCTTCAGATCCATCAGCTCCTGGCAGGAGGTGACGGTTTTCAAACTGTGGGGCATGCCCTAAGCCTCTGTGCTGAATGGAAGGCAGAAATCGGGGTGGGAGCATATGACTCCATGTGTCGTCCCCCCTGATACCCCTTTTCTCTTCCCCCAGCAGTTGCCCCGCTCACCCTGCCCACGTTATAGCCCAGAAAAAGAGGATTAAGGCCAAAAATTTTAGAAATGTCCACTAATTTTGTTCAGTTTTGGCTCTGTGATGCCTCCCACAGGTACCCACGGTTGAGGCACCTTGCTACATGCAGTGCATCTTCTCTGTACCTACGGTGCCGAGAACAGTGGGACAGTTACCGCGTGTGTTTTACGTATGACACTCCAGTTATTAAACCCCACAATGATATTAGCCTTTTTCACAGTTGGTTCTCATTATTGTCTCATGTTCAATTTGATTCGCTATAACCCCCAGATCCTTTTCGGCAGTACTACTGCTAGCAAGTTAGTCCCCATTTTCTATTTGTGATTTTCCTACTTAAGTATAATACTTTGTACTTCAATTTCTTCATGTTGATATCCGACCAATTCACCAATTTGTCAAGGCTGTTTTGAATTCTAATCCTGGCATCCAAAGGGTAACAATGCCTCCAAGCTTGGTGTCATCCACAAATTTTATAAGCGTACGCTCCACTCCTGTATACAAGTCATTAACGAAAATATTGAATGGTGTCAGACTCAGGACTGACCCCTGTGGGACCCCACTAGATATGTACTTTTAGTTTGAAAGTGAGCCATTGATAACTACTTTTTGAATATGGTCTTTCAAGCAATTGTGCACTCACATTATAGTAATTTCATCTAGACCACATTTCCCTCGTGTGTTTATGAGAATGTCATGTGGGACTACATCAAAAGCCTTACTAAATTCAAGATATATATTGTGTGTTTCTCCTCCTCCCATTGACTAGGCAAAGAAAAGAAATTAGGTTGGTTTGGCATGACTGGTTCTTGACTAATCTATTTTGGCCATTACTTATAATCCCATTATCCTCTAGGTGCTTACAAATTGATTGTTTAATCATGTGTTCCAATATCTTTCCCGGTATCGAACTTAGGCTGACAGGTGTATAATTCCCTGGGTCATCTTTTTTCCGCTTTCTAAAGATAGGCACTATGTTTGCTCTTCTCCAGTCCTCTGAGACCTCACCTGGTCTCCATGAGTTCTCAAAGATAATTGCTAATGGTTCCAAGATTGTTTCAGCAAGTTCCTTAACTTCCCTAGGGTGCCTTTCATCAGGCCCTGCCAATTTGAATACATCTAACTTATCTAACTACTCTTTCACCTGTTTTTTCTCTATTTTGGCCTGCATCCCTTCCTCTTTGTTGTTCATATTAATTAAATATCTGGAAGCCATTTACCTTTTTAGTGAAGACTGAAGCAAAATAGGCATTGCAAACCTCAGCCTTATCAATGTAATCAGTTATTAGGTCTCCTTTCTGGCTGTTTAGAGGATCTACACTTTCCTTCGTCTTTCTCTCGCTCTTAAAGCATTTAAAGACCTTCTTCTTATTGCCTTTTATGCGTCTTGCTAGGCATAACTTGTGTTTGTGCTTTAGCCATTCCGATTTTGTCCCTATATGCCTGGCTGACTCCCTTGGTTACTTCCTCCACTTTCCAAAACAAAATTTTCCCCCCAATACATTCCTAGAACTTACTGGACACTGTTTTGCCATGTTATTTTTCAAATAGATATCTGGGTACTTAAAGTCCCCAGTTACTATCAGGCCTTGTATTTTTGGATATTTCTGTTGGTTCTAAAAATGCCCCATTCACCTCCTCCTTCTGATTTAGTGGCCTATATTAGATTCCTACATGACATCTCCCCAGTTCCTCCCCCCCCCCTTTTTTTTTCTTCACCCACAGACTTTCAACTGGGTCTTCATTTCACCGCCTTCTGGACCTCTGATCAAGATCATATATACTTGATGCATAATGGAAGACCCCCTCCCTTTCTCCCTGCCTGTCCTTTCCCCCAAAAGATATACCCCTAGGCCTCTATACCAACATTCCTTTCATAAGAATTGCCCCACCAAGTTTCTGTGATGCCAAATAAGTCATAATTTAGCTTATGTACTAATACTTCCAGTTCTTCCTGTTTATTCCCCATACTCCTTGAATCAATGGCTTTTGATTGTTGGATTTTTTTATATGCCCAGGAGTGACTATCCATGGAATATATAACCAATTTTTTTTGTTAGCTCGATTCCCACCGTTACCACTGGATATATATCAATAGTTAAACTGTGGTGTAGAGTCACTACATATGCCCATAGCACCATTTGATATTTATTTAATGTAACTTACCAATTTCCACCATTAATTGTCTCTCCCCTTCTGTAACATTTTCCCACAGCATCTTTATTTGCAAAGGCAAATTTCCTTACATGCCTTCCCAGATTATTTGAATGACCAATTGCTAATTTATTTCCTGGGCCCGTGTACGGGCTAATGCTAAGGACGCATTTTCTTCTATTGATTCCATAGTCCCCTGATAAAAGTAACAAATCCCTTTCGTCACCTTGCTGTTGCCATACTGGCAGTAATTTAGAAAAGAATTGTTGCCCCATTCCTAATTTTGACAAGGGTGCACTGATAGGCTTTCTCAATTTTTGTATTTCACCTGCAACATAACTTAGTTTGTTTGCCAATACCTCTATGTTAGTAGCATCCAGTATTCCAATTCCTAATCCAGTTCCACTCAAAACAGTTTCCAATATACCCCTTAGGGTCCTTTTCCTTATGGATTTTTCAACATACCATACTGTTAACCATGCTGCCCATCACTTATGGAGAGTGTGTACATATGGGGTGCGTTGAGGTACCACCTTACATTTAAATCTGGTGAGGTCCAGCTCAATTTGCTTTAGAGATTGTACTGGAGATATAGTAACTTGTGCCCAATGCTCCTGCAGTGGTGTGCGTGTGCCCATTTTTCCAGGGCCCCTGGGCACGGGCCCTATTGGCCCAGTGGCTAATCTGCCACTGACACAATGACTGTCAGTATCCCACATTTTGGAGTGAATACAAGGGTCCTAAAAGGATTGACCCCTTCTTGTTTCCATACAAGCTTAAGGCAGTCAATATCATATATTGTGGCTTTAGGTCCTGTACAATTTCCTATCATAGTGTTAGAGTATCCAGTCATTAAGGACAACCTAGATTGGGGTTTTGGTGATAACCCCCTGCTGTTATGGGAAAACCCCTTTTCCCGACACAAGCAACAGCTAGTGTGATTGTATGCTAATGGATTAATGCAACATTGTACCATCATCCAGAAATCACTTCTCCTTACATTTACTGCATGAATATCGACAGGCCAGCAAACAGGGTTGGCTACTAGACAAACAAACATGTAACATAACACACACTTGTTATTATGGTGCCCGGGTTACTTGTGCTCTTCTGCTGGCACCAGCCTTTCCTTGGAACGCTGAAAGACAAAATAAACATTTTTCTAACCCCCATCCCCTTTATGGGGCTAATTAGAGGTTACTGCTTGAAATCCCTTTTCTATGGTTTAAGCTGTGAAGAATGGAACCATTTTAACTTGGCCTGTTTAGCCTCTTTGATCAGATTTCTACCTGGTATACTGTTGGGTTGGGTTTTTACACAATGTTTACTGGATCTTCCCATTTCATACTGAAAGAATGATCTTGTTCTTCAGCTTTTTGATACAGCACCTGCTCTCCAACCTCCCTCTCAATTGGCTTTTTTTACTCAGTCCAGCCTTTTATCCATCTTTTTTACATTAAGGCCCAATTGTTCTGCTGTTTTCTTGTAGATTTCTGTTAACGGGCCTAAAAAGGACTGCATCCATTGGTCACTTAGCACTTTGCGTTACCACCCATCTGGAATATCTACCTCTAGCCACTACTGTTGGGGTGTTCTTATGTCCCTTCCCATCATTGCTCTGAAGGGAGTATAACCATGGCTCGTTGGGACCAACTTTAAGGCCATTAGAATTATAGGCAGTTTTTCATCCCTATCTTTTCCATTTTCTTTTACCATTTTTCTGAAAGCAGAGGGTGGTTAGTTTGTTCCACTCCTGAGGATTGGGGTTGGCCTGCAATGTGGAACCTTTACTTAATGGCCAGTATATTACACAGTTCATGCATGGTTTCCCCAATGAAGTATGGGCCTTGCTCTGAATTGATTTCCTTGGGCAGCCCCACTAGCTAAACACTACCTTAAACAATTGCGGGGCTGTAGTCAAAGCTGTGTCAGTCTTTGTTGGGATGGCTTTTATCCATTTTGTAAAGGGATGTGCAATTGCCAGACAATACTTATTCTTTCGTGGGGTGATTGGTAGGGGTCCAATATCGTCTATCTGTAACCGGGCCCACGAACTCTGAATCCTTTGGTGAGCAATGGGACTCTTTTGCACCTGTGGGTCGGAATTGACCACAGCATATTGCAAACAATCATTACACCACTGCTTTACATCTTCCTTTAGGTGGGCCACCACCCTGTATCTTTCTCTTTCCACAGTTTTGTTCATCCCAAAATTCCTTTGCTCATGCACATATTGAATCAATTCAATCCTGACTTTCTTAGGCACTAACAGCCTTTTTAGGCTGTTCCCAAATGTCCAAGTCATGCTCAGTGACCCACACTACCCCTTCAGGGGTCTTTATGTATGTGCCATTTTCCTCTGATTGTTTTTTTTCTTCAATAATTGTTCAATTTCTTCATTCCCCTTCCTGTAGGGCTTGCAGATCCAACATCTCTGGGCTTGTCACCTGTTTTCATGCTCTGGTTACTACACTGATTACCTCCTCTTCCTCGCTTTGTATCAGAAGGATAGCCGTGTTAGTCTGTATCCACAAAAACAATGAGGAGTCTGGTGGCACCTTAAAGACTAACAGATTTATTTGGGAAAAAGCTTTCATAGGTAAAAAACCCACTTCTTCAGATGCATGGAGTGACAATTACAGATACAGGCATAAATATATATTGGCACATGAAGAGACGGGAGTTACCTTACAAGTGGAGAACCAATGTTGAAGGCCAATTTAGTCAGGGAGGATATAGTCCCTTCCCAATAATTGATGAGGATGTGTCAACACTAAGAGAAGGAAAATTGCTTTTGTAGTGAGCCAGCCACTCCCAGTCCCTATTCAAGCCCAAACTGATGGTGTTAAGTTTGCAAATGAATTGTACATCAGCAGTTTCTCTTTGAAGTCTGTTTTTGAAGTTTTTTTGTTGAAGGATGGCTACTTTTAAATCTGTTATTGAGTGTCCTGGGAGATTGAAGTGTTCTTCTACTGTCTTTTGTATGTTACCATTCCTGATGTCTGATTTGTGTCCATTTTCCTCACTTTGTGTTAACTGGGCCCTTTGTTTGGCTAAAACATCCACCCTGTTGTGCCAAAATCCGTCCTCACTCCCTGGTTTCTGATGTGCTTACACACGTGTTACATAAGTGTCTCCTTTTATACCCTTTATTAAAACTGCCACTTGCTCCCAGAACTGTTCACAAACTACTGGCTTTCCATCTCCTGTGCACATATCCCTAGATGCCCAAATGGGTAACAACATTACTGCTGCTCTGCATACCCAGTCCAAATTGGTAAATATTGCCAGGGGGGTTTCCTGATTCTCCACCTGTAACACCTTTTGAACCTCTACCACTTGTGCAGCTTGTGCTGAGTGTGGCTTTACTGGCCCCTTTAGGGTTAGTTCCTGCTTGGTATTTACCTTTACAGCTCCAAATACTGTTAGGTCTCCCAGCACTATAATAGATAGACCCATCCACAAACCAGATTTGTGCGTTTTTCTCCCGAGCTTTCTTTAGGGTGAGTCCTGATTTCACTGGCCACTCCACCTTCTTATTCTCTGGTAGAGGATACTCATGCTCTTGCACTATAAGGCCATATGGTACAGGGGATAGTCCCTTTTCCTTTTCTATAGTTATCCCTCGATTTACAAGGGGCAGAATGCATTGTGCCAACCTAAGGTTAGATAGTTGCCCCTCCTGTGCTTTTCCTGATATTATGTATTTCAATAGGGAATGTATTGTTTGTACTATAACTTTAGATCCTCCAATTATATATTCTCAATGCTGCAAAGCCCATGTTAAGGCCAAGCATGCTTTCTCACATGGTATCAAATTTTGCTCTGTATAAATGTGTTTTGGACCCCAAGGCTACGAGTAGTAATTTCCCCATGCTTTGCTTCTGTAATGATGCTGCTCCCAGCTACATCAGTACTAGCAAGTTGCAGGATAAATAGTTCTCCCACCTTTGGATATTCTAGGGCTGAGGCCTGGGCCAAATCCGGTTCCACACTCTCTCTCTCTCTTCAACGCTTAGCCAGGCAGTCGGCCATAGTGATCGTTCGCCATTTGGTCTGTTCAGGTGCAACCGTGAAGGTTTGACGGACTGAGAGTCCAACATCAGAACAGATTTGATGGACCCATGTAATAGGGGGTCTGCCTCCGGGCCACCTCCACCTTTCAGTTGGTGGAATTTTATCCCAGATGTTACAAGCTGGAGAACGGCGTTCGCTGGAACGTCTTGTGGCATCCTTGCGACATGTCCAAAAAGTTTAAGGTGCCACCTGCGGACAATGGACCCAGTAGTCTGTAGATCCAAATGACCATAAACATCTGCATTACAGATGAAGTTATTCCACTTTATGCCCAATATACAATGTTGACATTTTGTGCGGAAAGCCTCCAACTTTGTCCAATCTGAGCGGCGGAGTGTCCATATTTTGCACCCGTACAACAGTATGGGAAGGATACAGCTCGAATAAAACTTGAACTTAGTTGTCATACTAAGATGATGTTGATTCCATATCCATTGTAAACAGCCCATGGCAGATGCTGCAATGCCAATCCGATGGAGAATCTCCGTGTGAGAATTGGAGGAGCTGGTAAGTATTGAACCCAGATAGCAAAAGCTGGAAACTGATTCGATGGTTTTGTTGTTCAAAGAGATTGGAGTCACAGGTGAACCTGTTCCTAGATTTTGCAGTTTTGTCTTTGACCATGAAACATGGAGACCAATCTTAGCTGACTCTTCCTGCGTACGCTGAAGTGCCTCACGAAATCTCTTGGAGCTCTGTACTAAAAGAACAACGTCATCAGTGTAATCAAGGTCTGTGAGCGAGAGATCACCAATCTCAATGCCTGACGGAATGCTGCATTATGAAATCCATTGCCTGACAAAAGAGTGCAGGGGCCAGAATGCAACCCTGCCTAACACCAGATGCTGATTTAAAAGGCGCTGACATCTGGTTCCCCAGACAAACATGGGCAATGGTTCCATTATGAAGCTCTCTAATCAAGTCCAGCAGAGTACTAGGGACATCTACGTGCTTGATCAGGCCCCCACTCCCACTGTCGCCCATTCTTTAGGAGAAAATACAGTGGGCAACTCTTGTCAGCATATATTTCAATAAAATCTCTCTAAGTTTAGGGTTCCCAAAAGGGCTCTTAAGGATGCCACATCAGCTGGGGCAGGAAGTTTTCCAGTCAGTTCCACCCACTGTGCATCTGGAGTCTGTCCTTCCTTTCACAGTATGACCCCTAAATATTTTACCTCTTGCTGTACCAATTGGACCTTGGTTTTACTAGCCTTGAATCCGGTATAGTGGATGATTTGTAACACATGGTCAGTGATCTTGCCAATCTTCTCCCTATTGTCCCCATGCACCAATATATCATCACCAGAGGAAATTCCTCTTTTGGTCTTCAGGTGTCAATTTTTCCCACATCTTAATCACATGGGAGTGACAAATTGCAGGTGCATTATGAAAGTCCTGGGGGGCCCTTGTTAAATAGGACTGTTGTCCCCTGTAAGTGAACCCAAATTTGTACCAACACTCAGGGTTCAAAGGAATGGTAAAGAAAACATTTGCTAAGTCTATAACTGAGAACCACTGTGCTCCTGCGGCCACTGCAGCAACTACTTCTTGGTATTTAGCCACTACCAGAGCAGTGGTAGGGATTACTATGTTTTAATGTTCTAAAATCCACTGTCCTTCTCCAGGTCTTCCCATCCCCTTTCACTACAGGCCAAACTGGGGCATTAGTAGTACTAGCCATTTGCGCTATAACACCCTGTTCTAAGAAGCTTTCAATGGTAGATTTTATTCCTTCCTCTCCCTCCTGATGATACTCTTATTGGCACTGTGGAGAGTGGTCAAGTCCTCGAATTAAAAGCTCAGCGTCAATCTCTCCACATTCTAATTTATTTTCACCCATAACCCAGGAAACTTTTCCACCCATGGGTCTCCTTTTTCTGCTTGCTCTCCATTAATAAAGGGGTGGATGTTTCTGCTGGCTCTTCACCCTTTGCCCATAGGAACCAATTGATTAAATCCACAATGAGTCTCCCATTGTGAAGGTAAGGAATTCCCAATATTCAGTCCTCCTTACCCACATTTCCAATTGGATACTGCTTCTGAAACACAATATTTTACCCATGAATCCCAATTTTCTATATGGGTCAGGATCGGTCTTGTGATTAGTATTTCACTCTCTCCCTTGTATATGATACTAGTTGTGTTGAATTGTCGGTTTCCACAGCGTCCCCGGGAAGCCACTGCTCGCCAAGCACATATACCGATGAACCTGTGTCAATTAACATAATGGGGCATGTTTGTTTCCCAATCTCCCCATTATTGCCCCTAGAATGGGACACTTCTATTTGTCATACTGTAGTTAGGCCACTTCCTCAATGGGAGTGTGGGGAGGTGGGCACCCCTATCAGGGTGATGCCAATGGTTTGGGGTCCATTATAGGAGATACAGGAGCCCCGTCAGTCAGTTTCTCTTGCCTCTATAACTGGACCTCCCTCTACAGTAACTCACCTGTGGGCTTCCCATCCTATTTTTCTTTTAGTTCTCCTGCCATCATGAGTTTCCTCCATGCCTCCATTCCCAATGTATCTTTTCCACTTTCAGCCATATATCCTCTATTCTGCATCTTCTACTCATACCCATTTCTTCCTTTTGCTCCACTGCTGCCCACTGCACCTCCCGTCCTCTTCCTGTAAAGTGCCATAATGCATCGGGCCCTTTTCCCATGGGGGCCTGTTGTTGGCAAAAGTTACCACATGGGCGGGTTTCATTCTTCTGTCCTTATTTCCTTTCCCTGCTCTGTGACGTTGCACTCCATATGTTTTATGGAAATACATTATATTCACACTCATTAGCACAACTGGAATATGCTTTATGCAAAAGGTCTCTTGTAAGGTATCATTACAAAGTGTATGATCTATTGAGTGTGTTCATCCTATTTATATGTATGTATGTATCATTCTTGTATCTAAAACTAGAAATATAAAGTATTACTCTGAAGTCCTATTGTAATTATGGAAAGTGTGGGCTATTAATGGTGGCTTGGAATCTTGATGGATCCCATTAAATAGGACAATTGGTTGTGAATGGCTCTGTTTACTTGCAAAAATTCCTGGGTATGTGCCGGCCAGCCTTGGAAGAATGGAGACTAGGGGTCTCACAGGACATCTGACCATGTCACCTGGTACTGGAATCCATCTTAAATCTGGTGCTTTTCCCTTTAAAAGGAGGGGTGGGAACCCAGAGAGACACAAAGGATTCCCGCCTTGTGCCAAAGCTATAAAAGGGGGTGGAACAGAACAAAGGAGGCTGCCAGTCATGAGAAATCCCCTAGTTACCAAATGAGCTGGAACTGACAAGGACTGTACCAGGGGAAAGGATTGGGCCCAGACTAGGAAGAAGTCTAGTCTGTGAAAGAAGCTTATTGGAACATCTCTAAGGGTGAGATTTACCTGTATTCAGTTTCTTAATGTATTAGGCTTAGACTTGCGCGTTTTGTTTTATTTTGTTTGGTAACTTACTTTCTTCTCTCTGTTATTACTTGGAACCACTTAAATCCTACTTTTTATACTTAATAAAGTCACTTTTGTTTATTAGTAAACCCAGAGTAAGTGATTAATACCTGGGGGAGCAAACAGCTGTGTATATCTCTCTATCAGTGTTACAGAGGGCAGACAATTTATGAGTTTACCCTGTATAAGCTTTATACAGAGTAAAACGGATTTATTTGGGATTTGGATCCCATTGGGAGCTAGGTGTCTGGGTGTTGAAGATATGTGGCCTGCTGAGCAGTTTTTGGTTAAAATCTGCAGTTTGGAGGTGTGGACCAGACCTGGGTCTGTGTTTGCAACAGGCTGGTGTGTCTGGGTCAACAAGGCAGGGTTCTGGAGTCCCAAGCTGGCAGGGAAAACGGGCTCAGAGGTAAATTCAGCACGTCTCTGTGACCGAACCCATCACAGCTCACCCCTGAGTGTCTCAAAACTACAGCCACTCGAAAAATGTTCTGTTTTAACTCGCGGTACCCCCTAGCTGGATCTGTGGATCCTGAAATCACCTTCCTTTTTGAATTCAAACTGTCTAACAATGCAGTCTTAGAAGCTAATGTATTGAAATCGGGGGGGTCCCAAATACCGTTGGCAGAACCCCAGCAGCCATGGCCAATACCTCCTTTTTAATAAGATAAAATTCCAGGGGCTCACAGGGTCCCTGTTCTGCTACATAAAAGACCTCCCCAATTATCAGGCTGATGTCATTACTTTCCATCCTCTAGCAAGAACACCATTCATACCTAACTGCTCTTCAGGGGTCCGTATTACTGCCCATTCTGAAGCTTTAATACATGCTTGGGCTAAAACCTCCTAGTCTGCCAGCCTCCACCCAGATCGCACAAACACCTTCACCTTCCAGTCCAGACACATATCCCTATGTAGGGGTCCCAGTAACTGAGCAGTTCCCCAAACCTGCTCTTGGGTAAAACTGGAAATCTCTGTAATACTTTGCCTTGTTTCCCTTTGTTATTGTGCATTATTTGGGCCAGGTTCTGTTTTTGTTACCACCCTAAAGGTAACTGGAGCCATAGGATTGAATTGTCGCGCCTTTAATTTCAAATCCTGCAATTCCCTTTTTACAGGGGCATGGGGGAGCTTCAGGAAAAGCATTGGTGGGGTATGACCATCCAAGAGCTCTCTGTTTGGGATCGACCCAGCTATTCCCCTTCCAAATATTGTCCCAGGTATCTGTGTCCCTGGTGCCAGCATTTACTCCCCCTCTTGCTGCTGCTGCGCCCCGCTGGATATCCAACATGTTTTCTAGTTTCCGCTTGCTGCCTGTAGACGTATTGTTGCTGTTTGTCTGGGCGGGATCCTTATTTTCTTGTAAAACTATTCTGACAGCTGCCTGAGCATGCCCCAGCTTCATTTGTAATGTGACTACTTCCCCCAACCAGGTTTCCTAGTTTCAGTTCTCACACTCTCTTTTTTCACCTGTAAAGCTGTTGCATTCTGTAATGCTGAAGCTCCACTGAGCCAAATTATTCTTAACTATATCCAACTCCAGTTTGTAATCCTACAACTGCTTCTCCTGGAGTGCTAGTAGGCTGGGGAGATTAGCGACAGCTTTCCATAATGCCCATGCAGCTGCTGCTTTTGTAATCTTTTTCTTTGGTTTTGGCTTCATGTACATACAGAATGCTTCACACCTCTTACAAACAGACTTAAGGGAATCCCTCCCCTGGAAAGAATCTTGCATCGTGGGCATGGACCTTGTTCTGCTACCCATTTAGCAAGGCAGGTGGGCTCTTCAGCTAACCCCCCTACCCATCCTGGTCCCTTTGCTTTTGTTTTCTTTTCCACCTGTTGTTTCAGGGTAGGCATTTTGCCAAGCAGGTAGTGACCCTTTTTGACAAAATGGCACCAGTATTCTGCTGCTATTATTTTGTTAGGCTAGATCAATTTGGTCCAAACAACCTTAGGTTGCCTAGGTTCCCCACCAAATTTGTTACCCATACGCTCTAGGGCACCCACCCTCACACAGTTCCCAGGGCTCAGGGCGTACTCTTCTGTGGATTTGCAGAACCTTTTACCAATGAAAGAGCCTTATACAGTAATATCCTTAACCTCTATTTATTAACAATCACCAAGCAGAATACACACACTAAGCATACAATGCTATGCTCACCAATCCTGCTCACGCAGGCAGACTTTCCCTGATGGCCATGCAAGGTCAGTCTCATCTGGGTTCTAGTTGCTGCATGTCACGTTCAGGCATAGGATTCTTGCAGCTCTGATCTTGGGCTGTGTCTTAGAGGCAAGTTCTTCTTCTCCTTCTCCTTCCTTTCCCAGCTGGTCTCTTTCTTGGACCTCAGTTTATATAGTGAAACTTGAGTCCTGCTTAGCTATCCCTTAACCAATTGTTTTACTAACTGTCATAAATATAAAGGGAAGGGTAAACACCTTTAAATCCCTCCTGGCCAGAGGAAAAACCCTTTCACCTGTAAAGGGTTAAGAAGCTAGGATAACCTCACTGGCACCTGACCAAAATGACCAATGAGGAGACAAGATACTTTCAAAGCTGGAGTGGGAGAGAAACAAAGATTCTCTCAGTCTGTGTGTTGCTTTTGCCGGGACCAGAGCAGGAATGCAGGTCAGAACTCCTGTAAAAAGTCAGTAAGCAATCTAGTTAGATATGCATTAGATTCTGTTTTGTTTAAATGGCTAATAAAATAAGTTGTGCTGAATGGAATGTATATTCCTGTTTTTGTGTCTTTTTGTAACTTAAGGTTTTGCCAAGAGGGATTCTCTATGTTTTGAATCTAATTACCCTGTAAGGTATTTACCATCCTGATTTTACAGAGGTGATTCTTTTACTTTTTCTTCAATTAAAATTCTTCTTTTAAGAACCTGATTGCTTTTTCCTTGTTCTTAAGATCAAGGGTTTGGGTCTGTGTTCACCTATGCAAATTGGTGAGGATTTTTATCAAGCCTTCCCCAGGAAAGGGGGTGTAGGGCTTGGGGGGGATTTTGGGGGGAAAGACGTTTCCAAGTGGGCTCTTTCCCTGTTATATTTGTTAGGCACTTGGTGGTGGCAGCAATAAAGTCCAAGGGCAAAAGTTTAAAATAGTTTGTACCTCGGGGAAATTTTAACCTAAGCTGGTAAAAATAAGCTTAGGGGGTTTTTCATGCAGGTCCCCACATCTGTACCCTAGAGCTCAGAGTGGGGAAGGAACCTTGACACTAACATATTACAATATAATTCTTTGACCAATCTTTACATATTGCAAAATAATTCTTTATCCAATCATACCCCATCACCTTAGTTGATTTAAATCTTGCAATGTTAGTTATGCAACAGACAGAAACAATTAAAAAAACAGTAGAGAAGGAGTCCGGTGCCGGTTGATAAGCAAGGTCTCCCTCTGACAGATATTACAAATAGGTCATAGAATATCAGGGTTGGAAGGGACCTCAGGAGGTCATCTAGTCCAACCCCCTGCTCAAAGCAGGACCAATCCCCAATTTTTGCCCCTGATCCCTAAATGGCCCCCTCAAGGATTGAACTCACAACCCTGGGTTTAGCAGGCCAATGCTCAAACCACTGAGCTATCCCTCCCCCCTGTCACACATCTTCAATACACAGGCTGGAAGTCTCCTCCACCTTGGGACCACCTCCCCAGTTCAAAGTCTTTGTCCTCCACATGTGTTTCCCAGTGTTGAGTTGTGGGGCAAGAGAGGCCAAGTGGTGATGTCACTTCCCCTCTTTTACAGTTTCTTCCAGCTTGCTGGAAAGATCTTTTCTAGTGACATGGGGGTCCACCCTCACTGGTCAAGCATTTTCCATTGTCTGTGATATCTCTGACAAGTCTGCATTGTGTACAGTTCCTGGGATGATAGTTGTGAATATGGGTTCCCTTTACTGGGCCATCAGTGCATCTGTCTACTCCATTGTTATATCTGAAAGGCTGGTTATAGGTGTTCCCAACCTCGCAACATATTTCAGAAACACACACTGAAAAACTTCATAACTTTGCATACACAGATAATACATACAATACAACAGCATTTTAATTTTCAACGGATCAAGGCTTTTAAAATAATACCTCACAAGATATACTTTGTACAAAAATATCATTATTATATGACAGTGGTGATTATGGGAGTTGCAGGGTGCTGTTTTGAGGTACAGAGTGCCACAGAGTCCCATTGGAAGACACACAATGGTCAAATAAGGAGATGTGTTTTCAACCCCATGTCTGTTGGAACCTGCCTTAAGGCACGCTACCTCTGGGTGACCTGCCTTTAATTGCAAGGCCCTAGTAACATAATTTTTTTATATATATAACCTCATATAAGGTTTCTATAATTTCTTATATATATGTAATCTCACGTAAGGTTTCTACTGAAAGCCTGTGTCACACTGGTGACCATCATCTTTGTGCAATGTCTGTGTGGACAATATATTTGCACATCTCCATACATATTATCCACACAGACACTTCACAAAGATGATGATCACCAGTGTGACACAGGCTTTCAGTAGAAACCTTATCTGAGGTTCTTTGGTGAACTAGAATGTTGTCAAGGCTGATTTCCGCCCTCTGGCACTTCGAGTGCAGAAGGTGGGGTCCCACAAGGATTCTAAAAATTAATACTGGCCACTCCAGGCTTGTATTAAACTCCCAAGGTTGCAGCTTTTCTCCGACCTTGGATGGGTAGATGCTGCCACCACCCAAATGCAAAAAAAAACCCCTTTGAACCCGGGAAGGCGCATTTGGGAATTCCTCCCTGTGCGGTACCCTCAAGCCCTTTCACCTCCCCCTCTGGGGAAGAGATGAGAAAGAAAACAAAGTAAATCAGCTGTTGCCACCATCTAATGAAACAACATATGCACAAAACTCTTAGGACACAAAAAAATCAATCCTGTTCTTAAAAAAGGGACACCTGGTTTGTGCAGAGGGAGGGCAGGAAGCCCCACAAGCTGAAGGGCAGGAGAGGGAAGTAGCCCAGGGGAAGGAACCACTAGTTCAAGCAGTTTACCGCTATTCCTAGGGCCCCTGGGCTGGGACCCGGAATAGAGGGTGGGCCTGGATCCCTCCTTCTGCACTCCCCTCCTGTAGGGCTAGTGGGGCAGTTAATACCCCAGTTCAGGGGTGAGAAATGGTGCCCTGAACCCTCCCCAAAAAGAGAAAGCACGAGACCCATCAAAGTAGTGCCGCAATTTGCCACACCTTACAGAAATAAAAGAAAGAACCTAATCACGTCTTTCTAGACATTTCCTGATCTACTTACATATCTGGGGTTTCAAACTGAGTACTTCTAGGTATGATCTGGTGATTTTCATACCTGATTCACAGCTTTTTACAGCATAGCTTTAGCCCTGTCTCTGCTCTGTCCCCTCTCTCCGGAGAACAAAAGACAGACAAAGGGAAAGCTTTTTCCCAATTTTAAAAAATTCTAGCCCTCCCATTGGCTCCTTTGGTCAGGTGCCCACTCCTTCTTTTACCTATGGGCTTTTTTAACCTTTTACAGGTAAAGCAAGTAGAGAACCACTACTAACAGGGATTTTATAGCTAACTGGCTAGCTGGGTGTCCATAAAAGGGAGCTACCCCCCCTTTCAGTTATCACAAATGTAAATACCAGACCCAGTGAATCCCTGTAAACTTTATGCACCCCATGCTCTCTGCAAGTTGGCATTACAAGGTTCTTGGGTCACAGTGTCCAATTTGATTAATCTATCATGTGATTTTCAGCCAGCAGAGATGTGTGCTCATGTACTTCTGAAAAACCAGTCCCTATGTGCCTCTGACTGTAAACCCAAAAATGGGGGTACTCAAAAATTAGTGGACCCTTTGAAAAGTTGGGTCTAGCTGAATAGAAAAACAGACATGCACAATTATTCATTTTAAAAGTTGGTTGCTTGGGGATGGGACAGAGGTCTGACCACCAGCAACTCGCAGATCATTTGGGATCTGTAGGCATCCGTGAATGGATTGCTGTAAGTGATTTGTGCAAACAGGCAGCTGTTTAGCAAGCAAAAGTTCCCTTTGTAACTGGAGACTGAAATTATCACAGATAACCCAGGTAAATCTTGAAATATCTGCTAGTACTGGTTCACCTAGCACATAGCTTTGAGAGAAATATCCAGTCTAGATTTAGGGACTTCAGTAAGTAATGGAGAATCCACCATACCCAAAAGTAATCATTTCAGTGATCAGTTCCTCTCATGGTTAGAAGCTTTGCAACTTATTTCTAGTTTGAATTTATCTAGATTCATCCTTTAGCCATTGAATATTGTTATCCCTTTGTCTGCTAGATTGAAGAGCCCTCTCCTATCAGAAATCTTCTCCCTTTGTAGGTATTTACAGACCATGATCAAATCACCTCTCAACCTTCTCTTGGATAAATTAAATAGATTGGTCTGCTTTAGTCTCTTCACTATCAGGTACATTTCCTAGTACTTCAATAATTTCTCTAATAGTTCTTTTCTGAGCCCCTTCCAGTTTGTCACAGTTCATTTTGAAGTGTGGGACTGAGAGCTGGGTACTGTACTTCTGCAATGGTCTCACTAAACTGTACACAAAGGTAATACAACTTCCTTATTTCTATTTGATATACCTCTGCTTATTCAGCTAGGTATTGCATTCCACGATACTGTCCCTTATCCTATACATAGGTTTGGAAGGATTAGGTTTTCATGGTAAATGTCCATTTCACTGTACACACACAAACCAATACAAAATATTTCCATCAATAAAAGTTGAAATATGCAGTTAGGCAAATTAAGAAAAATGCTGCTTAAGAACTTATTAAATCCTAGAAATGTAGGGCTGGAAGGGACCGTGTGAGGTCATCTAGTCCAGCCCCCTGTGCTGAGGCAGGACCAAGTATAACTAGACCATCCCTGACAGCTTTTTGCACAACCTATTCTTAAAAACTTCTAATGACAGGGATTCCACAACCTTCCTTGGAAGCCTATTCCAGAACGTAACCTTTATAGTTGGAAAGATTTTCCTACTATCTTACCGCAATCTCCTTTGCAGCAGACTAAGCCCATGACTTTTTGTTCAACTTTCAGTGGACCTGGAGAATAACTGACCACAGTCCTCTTTATTACAGTCCTAACATATGTGAAGATTGTTCTTAGGCCCCCCCTCAGTCTTCTTTTCTCAAGACTAAACATGCCCAGTTTTTAAACCTTTCCTCATAGGTCAGTTTTTCTATATCTGTTATCATTTTTGTTACTCTTTCCTGGATTCTCTGCAGTTTGTCCATATCTTTCTAGAACTGGCACCCAGAACTGGACACAGTAGTCCAGCTGAGGCTTCACCAGTGCCGAGTACAGTGGGAGTTACCTCATGTGTTTTATGCGTGACACTCCAGTTAATACTCCCCAGAATTATATTAACCTTTTTCGCAACTGCTTCACATTATTGGCTCATATTCAATTTGTGATCCACTATAACACCCAGATCTTTTCAGCAGTACTACTGCCTAGCAAGTTATTCCCCATTTTGTGTGTGTTCTTTTAATTTTTTCTACTTAAGTGTAGTACTTTTCACTTGAATTTCATCTTGGTCTGATATAAAAATTCTCCAATTTGTCAAGGCTGTTTTGAATTCTAATCCTGGGATCCAAAGGGAAACAATGCCTCCAAGCCTGGTGTCGTCCACAAATTTTATCAGTGTATTCTCCACTACTATATACAAGTCATTAATGAAAATATTGAATGGTATCAGACCCAGGACTGACCCCTGCGGTACCCCTGTAGATATGTCCTTTTAGTTTGACAATAAACCATTGATAATGACACTTTGAGTATGGTCCTTCAAGCAGTTGTGGACCCACAGTATAGTAATTTCGTCTAAACCACATTTCCCTAGTTTGCTTATGAGAATGTCATATGGGACTATATCAAAAGCCTTACTAAATTCAAGGTATATTGTGTATTTCTCCTCCTCCCATTGACTAGGCAAAGAAAGAAATTAGGTTAATTTGACATGATTTGTCCTTGACAAATCTATTTTGGCCATTACTTACCATCCCATTAAACTGATTGTTTAATAATGTGTTCCAATACCTTTCCTGTTATCGAAGTTAGGCTGACAGCTCTATAATTCCCTGGGTCGTCTTTGTTCCCCTATAGATACGTACTATATTTGCTTTTCTCCAGTCCTCCGAGACCTCACCTGATCTACATGAGTTCTCAAAGATAATGGTTCCAAGATTGTTTGAGCAAGTTCCTTAACTACCCTATGTTGCATTTCATCAGGCCTTGACAAATTGAATACATCTAACTTATCTAACTACTCTTTAGCCTGTCTTTTTCTCTGTTTTGGCCTGCATTCCTTCCTCTTTCTTGTTAATGTTAATGAAATATCTGGAACCCATTTACCTTTTTAGTTAAGACTGAAGCAAAATAGGCATTGAACACCTCAGCCTCATCAATGTGATCTCCTTTTGGCTAATTAGAGGATCTACACTTTCCATCATCTTTCTCTTGCTCTTAATTCATTTATATTCATTTATATTCTTCTTATTGTCTTTTATGCATCTTGCTAAGCATAACTCGTGTTTGTGCTTTAACCATTCTGATTTTGTCCCTACATGATTATGCTATTCTTCTGTACTCCTGAGCAATTTGTCCATGTTTCTACTTTTTATAAGCATTTCTTTTTGATTTTCAGGGCGTTAAAGAGCTCCTGATGGAGCATATTATCCTCTTACCATTCTTGCTATCTTTCCTTTGCAACAGGGTAGTTTGCTGTTGCACTCTTAATATTAAGAGAAACTGACAGTTCTGAACTCCTCTATTCTCCTTTATCCCTTAGATTTTCTTCCTATGGGACCTTGTCTACCAGTTCTCTGAGCTTGTTGAAGTCTGCTCTTTTGAAATCCATTGTCCTTCTTCTGCTGCTCTCACGCCTTCCTTTTCTTAGAATAATTAAATCTATCATTTCATGATTCCTTTTACCCAAATGACCTTAAGCCTTCAGATTTGCAACCAATTCCTCCCTGTTGGAATCAAGCCTAAAATGGCTCTCCCCTTTCATTACTTCTTCCACTTTCTGAAACAAAAACAAAAAAATTGTCCCCAGTACATTCAAAGAACTTTGTGTTTTGCCATATTATTTTTCAAATAGATATCTGGGTACTTAAAGTCCCCAGTTACTATCAGGTCTTATGTTTTTGGATATTTCTGTAGGTTCTAAAAATGCCACATTCACCACCTCCATCTAATTTAGTGGTCTATATTAGATCCCTACCATGACATCACCCCTGTTTTCCCTCCTTTTTTCTTCACCCACAGACTTTCAACTGGTCTTCGTCTCACCTCCTTCTAGATCTCGGATCAAGAGCATATATACTTGATGTATAATGCAAGACCTCCCCTTTTCCCCTGCTTGTCCTTTCTGAACAAGCTATACCCTTCTATACCAACATTCCAGTTATGAGATTTATCCCACCAAGTCTCTGTGATGCCAATTAAGTCATAATTTAGCTTATGTACAAATACTTCCAGTTCTTCCCGTTTATTCCCCATACTCCTTCCATTTGCGTATAGACATCTGAGATATTGAGCAAATTCCTCCACTGATTTCCATCTTGTTGCTCCTATGACCCTATTGGAATGTACCATTCCACCCTCCCTCCAAATCCAAACTAGCCCTCTGTTAGGGTTTCCTTTTTTTTTTAACCGGCTTGTAGCCTTTTTGTCACTTGCCCTCTTTGAACATAATTAAAAGCCCTCTTCACGTGTTTGGTTTAAGGATATTTACTTTGTATATTTTGAGTGTGATGTTGACAATTTGTGTGTTAATAATTTGAAGCTTTAGCTTTTTGGATCTCAGTGTCTACTGTTATTAAATAATTATGTGACCTCCCCTCTTGTCTGACACCCCCCCATAATTTCTCCAACTGGAAAATATAAATAGATAAAAATAAAATAGCTTAAACACGATAATTTTGCACAACTCAGAAAATTTAAATCAATGAATATTGAAAAATGCTTATAAGTAAACATTCATATTATCAATTGAAATTCTATTTTAAGAAGTTTGAATTCTGCCATGCCTACATAAGTGTGACCTACATCCTTTGTTCCAAGATGTATAATCTAGCATTTGGCTGTATTAAAAAGAGTGTTCAAATGATCCCACTGTGACAGGCCCCTCTGTGGTGCAAGCTGGAACTAGGGTGCCAATGAGCCCTCTGTCTCACCAGCCTAGGCTCCTGCTCACACTGTGCTGCTGTGACAAGCTGCGGACTGCTCCTCATCCTGCACTCACACAGGAAGGGACACAGTTGCAGTTACATGAAAGCTTCTCCCCAGATCCACAGCTTAGGACCCCAGAGCTGTACTGTCTTACCCTGGTCAAAAGCCTGACCAGTATGAATTGATTACCCTGTCCACCTCTCCCTCAATGTGAAGATAGTACAAACAGTCCACTAAGCTTCCATAGAAAGGCAGGCTTACTTCTTTCCTTCCTGGGACCCCTCTTTCCCAGTTCAGTCTTTGTTGCTAAGGTGTTTCCAGGTGTTGTGTTGTAGGGGGAGTGAGGCCAAGCGATGATGTCACTTCCCTCTTTTAGATCTTCTTCCAACTTGCTGGAATGATCTTTTGCTGTGACATGAGTCAAACAGTCTGTTAGGTATGTGCTATCTCTGAGAGGTTTCCATTGTACATAGTTCCTGGGATAATCCTTGTGAGTGTTTGTATTTTCCTTAAGGCCATTAATGTAGTTTAGCCTTTTTATTGTTGTACCTGAAAGGCTGCTTGTGGGTGTTCCCAATCTCACAACATGTTTCAGTGGCACATAGAATCATAGAATATCAGGGTTGGAAGGGACCTCAGGAAGTCATCTAGTCCAACCCCCTGCTCAAAGCAGGATGAATCCCCAACTAAATCATACATAGAAAAACTTCATAAGTTCATATACAATGATAGCACGTACAACTTAACAGGATATTAATGTTCAATAGATTAAGACCTTTAAAATGACACCTCACAAGGCATAAATTTGTACAAAACATATCATAATCCTATCACCATGGTAAATACGGGGTGCAGTGTCACACTCACCTGTACCAGAGATCACTCTGTAGAACTGATCATTCCTAATTATCACCACTTTTTTTTTCATGTCTGCTAACTTTATCAACAATGATTTTTTATCTTCTCCCAGATCATTGGGGGAAAAAAAGGCTAATGGCTTTAAGTGAAGGTGTATTTCTGTCCTCCATGTCAGAGGTATTTGCCCCTATGGTCTGAAAATGTGGGTGGGACACTGCTACCCACTAGTATGAAACATAGGGCAAAAAAGAAGTTAAAAGGGAAACAATCATGGTTGTGTTTGATCTTTATCGACTATGGATGAATATTTTTAGCTGTTTTTTCTAAACAGAGCCTAGATTTGGGGCCCTAAATTACTTGGCAGCGGTCTTTTTAACATATGCTGTTAACAACCATGATTTTACTGTTAGACCTGGAATCATAGGAGCTCACTCCATGGGTGCTCTGGCTGAAGCACCCACGGGCCACCGGCAGCCCTCTTATCAGCTCCCTCCCGCACCCACCCAGCGCCTCCTGCTCACCAGCAGGCCCCGTAGATCAGTGCCCCCCCTTCCCTCCCTCCGTCCCCACGCCTCCCACCCGCTACGAACAGCTGTTTGATGGCGTACAGGAGGCTGGGAGGGACGGGGGAGGAGCAAGGACGCGGTGCACTCGGGGTGGGGGTGGAGCAGGGGCGGAAAGAGGAGAAGCAGGGATGGGGCCTGGGATAGTGCATTGAGCACTTTGGAAATTTTGTGCCTGTGCCTGGGATTGACTGGTATCAGTCAGGGTGAAAGGCTCTGTATCCCATTACCATGTAGCATCCCAAGGGTAAGTAGTTGGGGCTAAATTCTGATCTCTTTTACACTGGAGTGATCCACGGTAGGTCTACAATAGCTTAGAGTTTTGCATTTTAACTCTTTTTGCACCCCACATCCTTATTCTAACTCTCTGAATTTCTACAAGAGGCCCACAGGTTACTATTTTGCCTGCAGGCTGAGGAATTGGGTGAAGTCTGCTTCAGCAACATGTGAAAGGAATATTATGCGCTAACAAGTAGAGAGAAAACATTTCCTTTCCTTCCATTTGTGCCTGGAGCCCAAAGCCTAGATGTGGGAGCTGAGTTTTTCCTGACTCAAAAAGAATAAACCCTTTAACTCAGGGGTTCTCAAACTGGGGGTCAGGACCCCTCAGGGGGTCACGAGGTTATTGCACGGGGAGTCACGAGCTGTCAGCCTCCACCCCAAACGGCGCCTTGCTTCCAATATTTATAATGGTGTTAAATATATAAAAAACTGTTTTTAATTTATAAGGGGGGGGTCACACTCAGCGGCTTGTTGTGCAAAGGGATCACCAGTACAAAACTTTGAGCACCACTGCTTTAACTTATGACTAATTGATACACTGGACCATGAAACACGCTCATAAATTAGTCCAATTAAAAGGTTGTAGTGCACATATCTTAAAGAGACTTGGCCTGTAGTGACTAATTTATAGGTTGGTACATTATAGATAGGACATGATTCTTCCTTCATTGTCTTCCATTTTTACAACAAAGACCAGCAGACTCTAGTTACTCTCCTCTCCCTCCACATCCAGGGGGAGGTTATTCTGGAGTGTGAATAGATAAATGAATAATCTGGATTCTGTCTGGATTCTGCGCTTTGGAAGCCTGACTAAGGCCTTGGGCACTCTGAACAAAAAGATTTTCCATAGCTGATATGGCCTTATATGGTATGTCCACGGTGTTTATTGCACCTGGCCTTTATTTATCAGTGAAGTCAAAAATAAAAATTCTTTGCTACTGCTTTCCTGCCATAAACAATACAGTGATCAGATTGCCAGACAGAAGGTTTATATTCTCCCTACACAGTCACCTGCATCAGTTTTATGACTGCAGTCTAGTAAATAGATATCTATCTGACACAGCTCTGTTTCCACGATACTAGCCAACAGCAGGTTGGATTCTGATTGAGATAATCACTTTTTGCACTGAGCACCTTGCTGCTCATATTTATTCCTAAAGAATTTTTCAGCTGCTACTTGTTTCTCTGTGTAGATCCAGAAGCTGATGCTGAAAGTTTGATTATTCATATCAAAGCATCTCGATTTGAGGAGGAGACAGAAAACTATTTCTCTCTTGATACCATTCTGGGGCCTGATCCTGTGAGTGCTGTGCAAACTTCAGCTCCCATTGAAATCAACGGAAACTGAGAGGTCATTTGCGGGATGGGAAGCGGAAAGTACTAGTAATAATCTGAAATTTTTGTTGCTGTAGGCAATTGGTATCGGATAAATAGAGTGTGCTATTAAAAAAAATAGACTGTCATTGATGTTTTATTTTGAATCATGCTAGTACCGCTTAGGAGGAGCATATGTTCATGAACAGAAATCAGAGGTATGGATTTCAAACCAGTTTTCTCCACCTCTGCTTAAATTGTGACCAGAGCTTACAATCTGAGACACAAGTCGTGTCTTATAGCAGCCAATGGTTTCCTGTATGTGGGGCACAATTCCAAAAACCTTTCCTTACATTACTAGTACCAATGAAGTCGATGAGACTAATTGTGTGAATAAGCACTGTTTGCATGAGTAAGGATTTGTAGAATTGGGCCCAAACAGTGCAGCAAAGCCAAAATAGCGTAAGAAAATAGTTTAAAACACACAAATTGTAACTGCACATATTAGGCAGCTAACAAGCTTCCCCATTGTCCTAAAAAAAACATTCCCCATTGTCTTACTTTTAGCAACAAAATAAAATAAAACAAGACAACCGCACACACCCCTGGAAACAACCCCCCCCCCATCCCCGAAAACCAACCAGCTAAAAAAACCTGATTAAAAAACCCCAGAAAGGAGGATACTATTCTACAGAAAATATTTACCAGCTGCCAGAAATTTTCAACTTTGCCAGCCAAGTGAATTATGAAGAGGCACCTGTATATTTGTTCAACAGCCTGAGGGCAGAAAATGAGCATAAAATTATTGGGGAAAGTATATCTTTGTAGGAAAAAAATTCCCTTGGAGCATATATTTCAATTTTGAACTTTATTAGAAAACAGCAATCGCTATTAGAAATAGAGACCTATATCTTTCAGCTGTACCTTGGCAGATCAGTGTGTGTCTACTAAATATGGTAAACTTTTTAATTTGTATCTCTGTCCATCTCTCTTCATGTATTTTTTCTCTCTCATCTGCATGTTTCCATTAACATAGGCTTCGTAACCATTTATTTCCTGAACATAACATTTGCATACTAACAGCATTATATGATGGATCTCTGAAACTTCAGGCTTCAAACAGCTTATCAACATGAGCATATAGGAAATATTGAACAGTCTATTCATCCATAATATCTGTCCATCTTAAGTACTTTTAGAGCATCCATTGCCCTACTATCTATATTGCTATGTTATGTTTCAGTTACCAGCTCTGTGATGATTCTCTCTATACACCTGACTTCTCCTATGTCTTTCCTTGCATCTCCAGCTCACTCTGCTATCCTCTCCTAGACAGTCTCTCACTATTTCAAATCTAGTGGACTAAACCTATTCCTGTTGTAACTCCTTTGGCTTCTTGGATGGATGGCAACATTTGAGCTTTGCATTTTACCTTATAATCCCTCTCCATTCTGCCCCTTGTCTGTCACTTCATTATCCTCCCAGTCACCTAGGGTTATAATGCTTGCTGTCATTTTTTACTCCTCCACCTCCATAACTAGGATCTTACTAAATGCCATTGTATTTTCTTCTTTAATGTCACCAAAATCTACCCTTTCCTCCCCATCATCACTGCTATAAAATCCTTGTCCACATCTTGGCAGTCTCTCATCTTGGCTGCGATAACCTCTTTGGCCTCCTTGCTGCTTTCCTCGTCTCATTTCAATCTATTCAAAACGTATCTACACCCACTTCTGCTGCTGCAAGCATTTCACTCCTCTCCTCAAATTCCTTCATTGCTTTTCTGCTTTTTAACACATCCAGCTCCTCCAGTTCAAGGCACGATATAACTTGGCCCCAGCCTAATTCTCTGCTTTCATTTCATCCAACCCTGTCTCAGGATGCCCCTTCATTTCCTTTCCCTATGCTTGCCCTCATGTCTTCTTTCATGCCACTCCTCATACTTAGATAAGGAGTTGTTCTCTTGCCTGTTGTGTTTTCCCTCTCCATCTCCAAAGGCATCATTAAAGCCAACTTCTTCTGTAGACTCTGATCTCCTTGCTCATGTCTCCAAACACAGAGCCAGAATTGCCCAAATGAGCAACAACTGTGCCAGAAGGTGTAACAAATCTATAGCTCCATTAGAGGGGATTCAACCTGGACAGATAGGGGAACTTTAACATCCAGCCAGGACTCCATAAGTGCCTTCCGAGTGAAAGCTCTCACAGAGTAGTTGCACTGAATAAACGTGTTACCTGGCTGGCCTGGCCCTAATTGCTCTGGCTAGCCCAACCCACTTTGCAGAGGTCTTGCTAGCTCAGAGCTCCACACCACTTAGCGGAGCAAGACATGCAGGTAGCCTGTATGACTCTACAAGTGGAGTTGGGTTCAGTCAGAAGAATCTAGTTCGTAGTGTGTGTGTGTGTGTGTGTGTGTGCATGTGCATGCACACACTTGCCTTCTTTTTCTATCTAATATTATTGTGACTACAGGCAGAGCAAGCTAGCTATAAGGTTGAATTGCAACTTCCATTTCTAACGCCACATCTCTCCAACAATTTTTCAGTTTTTATTTTTGTTAAATGAATACCTTTTTGGAGTGCAATTTTCCATCTTTATTCTCTGCTCAAATATTGATTTTAAAAAAAAAGTGTACATTTCAGCCAGATTGGTTTAGTGTTGTTTGAGTATGGAAAATATAATAAACTTCACTAACATTTTCTCCTATTGGCCATGTGTGACAGTTAGTCATGAACTGCATAGACTGTAGCTCAGTGATACTACTTATCAGTATGTATTACAACATTTTTCAGTCCAGCCTGCAGCATATTTTGCCATGTGGCAGGCCTCTGAGTGGAGATAAAGCCATATCACATGCTGGCTTGTCTGCTATGACATGGACCGTGGACTGCTTCAGTATGCAAACCAGAATGTGAAATGCCTTTGATTTTACTGAGAGGTCCCCTACATGTCTCAAAATGCTGATGTACGATCTCACGTTTTTGTAAGCAATTTCCTTTTCCTGGCATTCTCTGAGATGGGGCCAGTTCCTCAGATGGTGTAGCCAGCAAAGATTGATTGAGGTAAGAGGAGCTACACTGATTTACACTGAGGATTTGGCCCATGCTGTTAAGGTACAATTTAAGTACAATGAACATCCAGAGTAGTTTATTTTGGGGGGGGATGAGAAGGAGGGGTTATTTTTATAATGTGATGTCATTTTTTAGAAAAATCCATATGTTATGGTTTGTTTACACCCTCATTTTTATAAAGCTTACAAAATGTCAGGGAGAAATACAATGAACATTGAGCCTGATTCATCTCTCACTTGTACCAGTTTAAACTTGTTGTGCATATATAAGCAAAGTTTTGGTGAACCAGGGTCTTCTCCTTTGCAGAATTCTGGTGACTCTAATTCAAGTGTACCCTGCAGTGGACAAATAGTTTAAAAGTCTAAGTTCTTCAGTCACAATGAGAGGAACCTCAGCAAGACATTAAAACTGAGAACAATGGAGAGCCCCCTTTCTCAGCCATTTTTGGGAATGACGCATGTGTATGATGTGTAATGATGCATGCATTTGGAGTGGATCCCATAGAGGGTAAAGCATGGAACCTCTATATCAGGGATTCTCACAGTGTGAGCTAGGGATAGCATCTTGTGGACTGTTCTCCCCTTTCCACTGGCTATTATGCTGACTGCAGCACCGCATTTCTGAGGCAACTATAACATTTCCTTATACGGAAAAGTAATATCAGGAAAGCGACGTATTTCGAAGCAGCCACAAACAAGGATCCTGACTCTCCCACGTCTTGTGTCTTGTCTGGTCACCTACACCCATGCAAAGCTAAAGTAAAATCCTCTTCATGGGCCAGCAGTTTGAGAATGAATGTCTATGCCTTTTAAAAAAAAAAGGGAGGGGGGTGGTACTTTAGATCCAGTGATATTGTACACACCATGTGGTATTAGAGTTGCTATGGTAACTACTCTTTTTCTACTTGAATAGCAAAATCAATAATTGCGTAAAGCCTGCAGTGTGTGTTTAGTGTTGGATTTTAGGCTGCTCTAGAGATGTCTCCCTCCTGTGTATTGGAGAGGAAAAGAAAAGCATGAGGGGAAAGGGTGATGAATTGTGGGGTCTTTTTAAAAAAACAACAAGTAGTCATCATCGTCATCATCATGTTCTCATTACGCCTCTGGGATTTGGGACAGCGATGAAACTCCTCCACTCCTGTCTGTTTCTGGCAGGTCTTTCAATGGTTTCCCCAGCTGTGCCCCAGGTTTTTCAGCTTGGCTTCCTCAGCTCTTCGCCATGTTGTTTTCGGGTGGCCTCGTTTTCCCTTACCTTCAGCTGTCCCTCTTATTCCTACTCTGGTGACGGAATCAGTTTCCATCCAAAGCACATGGCCAATCCATCTCCAACGCCTCCTGGCAATGATGGTGCTCATGTCCTCTTGGCTGCACTGTGTCAATAGATCTTGGTTTGAGATTGTTCTGTGCCAAAAGATATGGAGGATCTGAGGTGTACTTTATTTTCTCTAGTATAGTACCTGTCGTCTTCCCCTCCCTTCCCCCTCACCCCGAGATGCCTAAATCTCACATTCAGATTTGAATAGCTGGAGCCTTTATTCTGTCACATTAAGGGCCAGGTCCTGAAAAGTTTCACTCATGTGAAGTAAATCACATCTTCCCAGGAATAGCTCCACTGAAATGTATAATACAACTACTCACATGAATAAGGGTTGTTGGCATTAGTAAGGCATTGCAATTTCTGACTCAGAACTGGGACTTCTCTGTTGTAGAGAGTTGGAGCGAGCACAAGAGGTTTGCATTGTTGAATGTTCGGTACCTGTGTTTATTGGCAGCCACAGCCATTTCTTCACTCTGGATCATCTGAAGGAGGTTATTCAGGAAATGATGAGCCCTATTCTTTGCTGTTATAAATTTCTTGACACCTACTAAGCTCCTTGGACTTGGTTCACCCTTGATTGGGGTAAAAATGTAAGCAGTGTCACCCACTCCTGATGCCATAATAAGATGTTATTCAGGGCATAGCTACACTAGCGAGTTTACAGCAGTGCAGCTGCATTGTAAGCTTTCCAAGGTACCCACTCTAATCCGACGGGAGAAAGCTCTCCCATCAGTTTAACTACTTCAGCCCCCATGAACGGCAGAAGCTATGTCGGCAGGAGAAGCTCTTCATAGAAATATTGTTATGATATGAGTACGGCATAACTAAGATGGGTTTTATGCAAGATAAGGCATGTGAGATCATTGAAAAGGTTATGATTTGCTGAATATGATTATCCTATTTGTATGCATGTATCTAAAGTTAGGAATATTGACTATACATCTGTACTACAAAAGTGTTTGCACCTGGGGAATGCCCACCAGAAAAAATGCAATCAATCTGGCTGGCTACCTGGAAACAAGTCAATAGACCATTAGGGAGAACAATAGGTCTTTGAAGATGCAAATCTCCACCTTCCTGGGATGCTACAAACAGCCTTTGACTCAGAGCTGCTTTGACATTTCAGGGTCATATGATCATGCCACCTAGTATTGGACTCCATGATAGAATACCAGTATTTTTCCACTGAAAGGGGGAGGAACCACCCTGGAAAACAAAGGATTCCTGCCATATGTAAAACTTATTTAAGGCAGGGGAGTGACAAAATGAGGGGTCGTTCTTCACTGAATCCCTGCCCAGGATGACTACTGGAAACATCTAGGAAACAAAGACTGAGCAGGAAAGAAGAGCTGAGCCCAGACTGGGAAGGTGTCTGGCCTGTGAAAGAAATACCTGGAGTCTTAAACTGCAAACAAGCGCAGCTTGCCTTCAAGAACCTCTGCAACATTTAGGGTGAGAAATTACTACTTGTAACCGGTTTCTTTAGTATATTAAGCTTAGCTTGCGTGTTTGTTTCATTTGCTCGGTAATGTGCTTTGATCGGTTTTGCTATCCCTTACATTCACTTAAAATCTATCTTTTCTAGTTAATAAACTTGTTTTTGTTTTCTTTAAAACCAGTTTGTGGAATTCATAAGGGGGGGTGGGGCCGGCAAAAAGCTGTGCATATCTTCCTCCACGTTGAGGGAGGGAGCAAGTTCAATGAGCTTATGTTGTACAGTTTTACACTGCAGAGGGGGCAAGTCCTTAGCTGAAGCCTTCCCATGCAGTGGTGATTTCAGTGTCTGTGTCTTTCTGCAGCTGGGTGTGTCTCTACCTGTGTGTGCTGGAGGAGGCTTGAGGGCCTGGCTCAGCAGGCCACTGTAAGGGAGCTCAGACTGGTGGAGTAGGTGGGCTCAGTGGTACAACCCATCACACTGGCACTTATGTCAGTGTCACTTATGTTGCTCAGGGGGGTGAGTTATTCACCCCCCTGAGCAACATAAATTATGCTGACAAAAGCTGTAGTGTAGACATAGACTCAGAGTAGATCATGTAAATTTTCCTCTCATTCCTTTCCTTTTTACATGCTTTAGCAACAATGTTAACATTTTCAGTGATTTTCATTGGGCATCTGACTTAATGCTACATTGAGATGGCCAGGAGCAATCACACAGTTTAGAGCTGTTGTTTCAGGTGGTCTGCAAACCCAGGCATTGCGTCAGTTGGATTCCTGGTTATAGGTTAGTTTTTGCTGTGTTTTTTCCTTGTATCTTTCCATTTGGAGCTTTTTTGAGCAGATACTTATCTGAAAGAGCTCTGCTGTATTTCTGTATATATTTTGTTTGGTGTAGTGCACATGTAATCTTAACATATCTGTTCCTTCAACACTTCCTTCTGCAAGTGGCTCTCACTGTACTTTAGCACATTCTGTACCAGGCACATTGAAACTGAATATTTGTTTTAATTAAGTAGTCTTGAATTTAATGTGGTAGAACAGAAATGATGTGGCTTGATTTATTTTTAAACATTTGCATTTGCATGTTTAGTAAATTGATGTATTCAGCAAGCTAGTTTAATGACTACAGGGGATGGCTCATGAATGTTCCTTCCATTGGCTATTTTCTGTAATGCTAATCTTTTCACATCTGAAAATCCCAGGGATGATCTTCATCTTGGCAAGTGACAAAATACAGGACTAGCCTGCAAAAAAAACCCAAGAAAAATCCTAGGAGGGAACAGTGTTTTTTCAGGTTTTCAATTTTTTAGACTATGGAATTACACGCAGGGATTATCTTGTGAAAATTATATTTTAGGAAGCCTAAACAGTGTGTTTCATGTAGGGGGGCTCAAAACACTTTGCAAAGGGATCTGGTTATTTATTGATTGATTTTTATACATGGGGAAACTTGAGGCATTATTAGTTTGAACTTGGACCGAATGGACAAATCTGGCTCCTAGCTGTGCAGCCCTAATTTATACTGCTGGAGGGTCAGATGTAGACATCAGAAGCGTGTAAAGTAAAGTGGCAGGAACTGCTTTATTGTATGTTCTTCTGTTGGTTGTTTTTGTGAGATACTGACCTTCCCACCCTTACTATCTAAGCACTTGATTTGCCCACCTGCTGAATGCCTCACTGGTGCAAGCTGCATCCATGTACAACCTGCATACCTCCCTTTTCTGGTCAATCTATTACTGACACCCAATTCCTACTACACTCTCTTTCAGTCCTGTGTGAATTAAGTTATATGAATGAATTATAAATGTGTGTAATGGCCATGACCATTTTACCTCATCAGTGAATTTAATTTATTGTGTGGTGTTCTATTTCTTTTGTATATACAAAGGTAGGGCCTGCTTCTGTTGAAATCAGTGGGAGTTTGTCCATTGTTAACCTCCATGAGAACAGGAGTACGCCCATGATGAAAATCAAGAAAATGTAGATACTGAAACTGGCCTGCACTGAAAATATAGTAAAATAATATTTAGTGTGATATCAAAACACACTGATCTCCATTTATTCTAAAGTACTGGGGGAAATTCACTATCCAGCAAAGCTCTTAAGCAGGTGCTTTAACCTTACGCAATGGGACTATTCACTTGCTTAAATACTTTATTGGATTGGGCCCTGGTGTTCAAATAATCTTAGTAAAAGGAGAATCAGGACTTATTATTTGAACACTGATGTAAATCCATAGGGACCAGGACTTCAGATGGCCTAAATAAGCAAAGTTCTATTGAAGTCCAAAAACTATGCTGATTTTACATCATGAAGACCTGGATTGTTAAGGACATAACCTCTGTCTTATGCTGGTATAAGTGAGAGGACAATCGAGACCTTTCATTTGACAGAAACCTTAGGACTTGACTATTTCAGGCTGTTGAATAGAAACAGAGCCCTTTTGACAGCAGTCCTATTGGATTTATTCCGGTAGATACCTCTGAAGCCATTTGCTGCAGACATTTGAGTATTTTCCTAATTAAGTGTCCAGTCCTGGTCCTACTGAACTAAATTCCTATTGACTTAAATGAGATCCAGCTTAGACCCAAACCTTTTAAGCCGTGAGACATTGACTGAATGGAGGTCTTCCTATACTCTCTTTGAAAAGAAACATAAACCTTGCTTTTGGCCGCATATTTCTAAGACAAATTCTTCTTGAGTTTCCTTAATGTTGGTCTAACTGCTCTTTCTATGTGCTACCATTTGACACAACTCTTTTAGTCCTTTTGTGATATATTTGGCTTCCAAAGACAAATTTTGATCTCATTAAATTTCCAAATGCCCACCAGTCCCAGTCATGAACATCAGCTGTGTGAGACCATCATGTACCTTTCATATCTTCAGTGAACTGAGCACAAAAAATAAACACGTTATAATATTTGCAGTACATAGGGTACAAAGGTAGTGATGGATGGTAACCATCTTATTAATGTCACAAAACTATGGCCCAGATTGTGCTCCCGAGTTCTGTAGATGGAGGGAACTTACTAAGCACAGATCTCACCCCTTCTATACAAATGGAGGACTGGCACGTTCCCATCCTTCTTGGCTCCTACAGAGGCTTTTCTATTTTCTCTCTTGCTGTGGGAAGGTGCGGGGGTGGGGGCCCCTCTGGGTGTATATTGTCTTCCCCTCTATCTTTGCAGAGAATCCCCAGGAAAGATAATTCAGCCTGGGACTTTATCCTTTCACCCAGGGAGGCCCAAAGACAACCTGGCCAGGAAGAGTCCCTATTACTTCAGCCCCTCTCTGTGCTGGCATGTGGGCTTGGTACGGAGACCCTGAGCTAAGGTGCACACAGAAGGAGGCATATGTATCTATATCTAAATAGGATTAAGATTCTGGGATCAGATTCCTCAGAGTATTCACTCCAGTGATTCATAGGCCAGAAGGAACCATTATGATCATGATGTTGGACCTCCTGTGTAACACAGGCTGTGACTGACAGCAGGCATATAGAAAATGACAAAGCTAAGAACCTGATTGTGCCTTGGAAACCCACAGATGGAGGGGAGCTCTGTATGCAGATCTCCTCTTCTGCGTGGAAAGGGCACATAGCCACCTCAGCAGCAGTGTTCCTTCCTCCCCTACCCCCCCTCACCCCCGGCCTACTGAGGCCTTTAAGGTGATCTGCATGAGAGAGGGACAGAGCATGGATGTGCAGGGCAGGGTTGAGGGGATAAACATTCCCCCCTTATCCTTTTGCAAGTCAATGGGAGTGGATGCTTACCTTTCCTTTGTGCCTTTGATAATGTCTTCCAGTGTAACTGAATTTCCAGGCTTTGAGGTGTTATGTTTTAACTACACTGTTCTATTAAGGGCATCTTTCTGTCCATGGGTCATTGATAAATACAAACTTAGCTCTGGCTTTCCAAAGGATTCCCTCAGGGAATCCTCTGGCGTGTTAGCATCAGCTCTTGTTGTAGCAGGGTTTGCTGTTAGTCCCTCAGCAGGAGTGCTTTGGAGAATGTATCTGTCATCAAATTGCTGTTACAGAAGCTGACAAGTTTACTGGGAAACAAACAAATCCTCTGACACAAAAGGCATAAAGCTGACATGAAGCAAGCCTGGGAGTAATTGAGGTTTTGATAGATGAAGCCTGTTACTCCTGTCAGTCACTTCAGAACTTGCCGGAAATAATAGAACTTCCTATTATTTAGCTCATTTACTCTGTAGTTGATTAATATTGCCCTGCCTGTCTCTGAACTTCTTCTGCAATCGCCCTTAGATTTTATCTACCCAAAGAGCTACACTCTTTCAACTTCCTTGTGAACAAACTTCAGAATTATTCAAGTAAGTATGAATAAGGAATAACTCTGTTTTCATCTCCATTATTCAGTTACTTCCCCACAGGTCGCCTATGCATGCTGTGCTGTCGTCTTGAACCCCAAACACAAAATGGTCTTTCAACTCCTCGGACAGAGAGTCACTCAAACTTCCAGCATGGTGCTGAAACATTTAGAAGGGACTTGCATGTATGCCAGCATACAGAGTTAATTTCTTGGTTAGTCTATTCTGCATGGAGTAAAGCTCTGGTAACAGAAGGGTGAGAAGTGGTCAGGTGATGTATTCATCAGGGAAATCCACATTTTGAATAACATATTTTATTATAAACCAGAAATGTTTTACAGTGTAGCATTAGTTGGGGATACTCAACACTCCACAGGCCTTCCAGATATGCAATAGGAACAGGGGATTGGATAGATTATAGAAAACATCAGTATGGAGACATGAACAATGAACATATAGACAGGTCTGTATGTTTGATCCATTGGAGCTCAGTCCTGTGGAGTGTTCAATGTACTTAAGGATCAATGCATTCATATATGTATGGTTTAGTCATCACCTACTTAAGAATGCCCTGAATAGGCAGAGAGGCCCTCACACCTGACTAACCATTCTATGCATGACGCAAAGCAAGCCCTAGTCAAAGATGACAGAAACCTCTGTGGAGATATAGCCTGCTTTCAAATATATATATCTGCCCATGAAAATATTGTATTGTTGATTAGCACAGTTTAAGGATGACAGTTTTCCCACCGTAAGCGTTAAATTTCTCTGCACACGAAGCGCAACAATGAGAAGGAGATTATGGAACACAACGAGAAGGAATAAAAGTACAGTTCCTGTAAAATAGAGCACAGTCTGTTTCTCTTTTAACAGGCAGCAGAATCTCTAAGATTCAAAATGGTGGCTCTTCCTGTGTAACACAATAGCTGCGTGTGTTATGTCATTTCCCTCTGTGGCTAATCCACAGAAATAAGCGACCTGCTACTTCTCCTAGCAGACAGTCTTAGTCCTTTACCAAGGGTTACCACATTTGAAATGCAAAAAAGGCACCCCCTCAGCACAAGGCAAGCCTGCTGCAACCCCAACCATAAGACATCTCCACAACTCCCCCCCTTCATCAGCCACTTATAGTATCTACAGAGATAATACATACAGATAAGATTGATAACCTCATTGATAACAAATGGGCATTTGTTTTATCAGCACATTTTGCCAGCCCGTCTTTGTAGTCTATTTCATTTAGCCAGTTGTCATTGAATGTGCAGTTTCTGATGTGAGCTTTTTTTCCGGGAGTGTGAATATCAGGGTTGGAAGTGACCTCAGGAGGTCATCTAGTCCAAACCCCTGCTCAAAGCAGGACCTAATTCCCAACTAAATCATCCCAGCCAGGGCTTTGTCAAACCTGACCTTAAAAACCTCTAAGGAAGGAGATTCCACCACCTCCCTAGGTAAGATGTAGCAGGATCACTTGCACCATCACCCTGATCTTCCATTATTTAATATGCTTTGCATGTCTCCTCCCTCTTGCATGACTCAAACTCCCTCTCTCTCTCTCTCATGCATGCATGGTGCATTTGTTTGTTGGTAGGAAGACACCTGCTGTATTTTCAACAGTTTTGATCTGTTATCACTTAAACTGTGGAAGTGGAAACACTGCAGCAATTTTAGCTGAGCACAGAAACTTTTAACATTAGATATCCTAGTGTACATGATGATGCAAATCTTTAGACTCACGTAAAAAAAAAACAAACCCTAGCAGATTAAATTATTTTTCTGGCAATTGGCAAATACATAAAAAAACCCAGCCTGGCCGGTCAAATATCAGCCAAGTGGCAACCCTACCTTTAGTTCAAGTGATGGAGCAATCGGTAACTGTGAACTTAGAGATCCTGGGTTCAGTCTCCACTTATGACCCAGTGAGGGTGTCATTACATCTGCTCACATTGATTTGAAGACACAGTACTCACAGAGCAAAGGCATTATAGTTTCATAGTTATGTGCAGTGCAGCAGGTGTGCATGATGTTCTTTTCAGGCATTCTAATTCAGTTGGAGGAGAGTTCTACTTTCATGACCTGGCAGTTTTGTTTTTGTCAGCTGAAATTATTATACACAGTGACAGATCTCAGTTGTCATCCATATTCAGCAAAGCATCTATCAGGCAAGAACAGGAAATTAAGCCCATTCAAATGATGTAATTAACCATATATCAGAATTTAGGAGTAGGCAAAATGTGACTCTTTTTTCACAAGGCTTCTGGAGATCAGGTGAAATAGCACTGTTAGTTAATTAACTTGAGGCTATTAGACTTGGGGCAGCCATATATACCCACATCTAACATAATGTTATCTGAACATTCCCCAGGGTAAATAACTGAATGTGACACTCTGGTGCAATTAGCAGATTCACTTATATTTATTTAATTGACATTTCTATGCAGTTATGCACATTGTGACCGAATCCCTCATCCTTTATATGTTACTTGTCATCTTAGATTCTAAACTTTTTGGGACAAGGACTATGGAGATTTTCAACTCTGACAAGGAGATTTAGAAACACAGGGTTGGAATTTCAAAAGTGGCTCTGAATTAGAAGCACAAGTCTCATTGAAAGACCATTCCCATGAATTTTAGTGGCTGTTATGTGTCTAAATCCCCTAGTGAGCTCTGAAAATCTGTCTGTTTTCCAATGCATACGGACCTTGTGGGTGCTACTGAGATGCAAATTAATAATAAGGCTAATTCATTTGAGGGGCAGCCTCCAAAAGCACAAAGGACTGCAAGGTATTCATTGACATTGACTGGAAGGTGGGCATGTAACTCCTTATTATGTCTTTGAAAATCTCCCTCTTGCTGAATTCCAAAGGCGTAATATGGGCTCTTCCAAAGTGATTTTAGGAGTCAAGAATATAAATTCTCTTGGCTTTACCAGGAATGATTTAGCAGTATCTTGAGAAGAGATAGGGAGAATCCCATCTCCTTTTCAACTCTCACTTCAGTTTGAACATTGTCCAGTGGACATCTGGGTTACTTCTGAACTGCAGCATATTCCTTGTGGTGGTAGTTGTATTTAAGGGAAGTGTCCTATGCAGTACACACAAATAAAGCCACTTCTTTCTAAAAGAGAACTCAGGTTAAAATCAGCTCCAGTTCTCTTTCAGAAAACAGATGCCTCTTGCCTTAAGAACTGCAGACTATTTTGGGGAAGTCAGCCCGAAAGCTCTGAGCCTTCAATATTGCCATCTCTGTTGATAAATAACATTCCACACACAGTGCAACAGACTAGAAGCCACCTCTCCCTGGACTAAAGTGTCACAACATTTTATGCAATGGGCTTGGCATGCTGTCACTGCAAAGAGTGAGTGCGGGGCACTCGCTGTTTGAAGAGTTTATATCAAAGGAGAAATACAATGGGAAGAAGAGAGTGGAAAATCTGAAGAGCAAGATTTAAAAGCCTTTCTGGGACCCTTGTGAAAGCTACCAGCTGCCTCTCCCTTTGAGAGGATGTCTGACTTTAGGGCACTGGAAAATTTTAAGTTTAACATTTCTTTTAAACAGAGTTTCCGACAAAGTCAGCTGCCATTATTTCTGTACTTGGATATTTTTTGGAACTACTCCACGTCAGAAAACTTTTCTAATTACTTTCATTCTAATTTTTTTTATTACAGATATTGTATCTATATTTGATGCTGTGAAATCAATCACTCACATCTAGAGATCAGCCTGACTCTCAACATTCTAATGCAGATTTGGCTAGTATTTCAACACTCCCCCTCTCAACAAATCAGATATTTTGGAATTCTAATTTGTGCTTGTCTCCACTAATAGTACTGTCTGCTTTCAATAACATCACCATATTAGATGCTAAATAGCCCATGCCTGCTTTAAGCAGGAGCAACATTTATTTCCGCAGGTAGGGTTAGATTTTGCTGTCAGTTCAATCATGGAAGGATCATCCAAATGTCTGAAGGTGTCTGTCATGTACTACTTGTGCACAGGAGGTTGCAGGGCTCCTGCTAGCAGGTCAGGCTTCTATATCCGCTATAGACTGATGTAGAGCTTACTTCTCACAGAGAGACCACACCAGATCTGTTCACTATAAGATCCTTTAATGCTCTGCCAGGTGTAGCTAAGGTTAGCTTAAATAAGGTCTCAGAAAAGCAAGAAATGGATCTTACTGCTGTAGGATTTTCTTGTACAACTCTTTCAGCCTCTCCATTTGCTTGTGGGTAATGTGTGCTGCTGGTAAGATACTCAAAATCATATTTTATTTGGAATGATTTAGATTCTACTGCTGTGAATCGTGGTCTCTTATCCGTCAGAAGTTGTTCTGAAATACCAAAATGAGCAAAAGTGCATATCAGTTTCTCAGTGACACTGTGACATGTTATGTCTTTCAGGTACGTTATTTCTATATATCTGGACAAATAATCCACTATGACCAGGTAATAATGTTGTTTGAAGTCACATAAATCTGCAGCTAGTCTGTTTCAAGGCTAGAAGGGTTGTTGTTGGTAAAGGTTCTTTGTGATGTCTTGCTCTGTTTAGTTCTGCAATGTTCTCATGCAGATATTTTATAGTTTGTCCTTGCTGATGCCCAGCCACCACACCGCTTGGCTCTTTTTCAGCATTTAGTTAATCCTTGAGGTCTTTTGGGAATGAGATTTAGGATTTCTCCTCTCATGTTGTTTAGGATTACTATGCAATTGCCTTTAATCATTAGTCCGGTGGCCTCACTTAATTGTCTACATATTGCAAAGTACTCTCTTGTCACTTCCTTAGTGTCTTTTAGATACTTGGGCCAGCCATATCTAATGTAACTTAGAAATTCTTGAAGTTGCATGCCTGTTGAAGTTGTGTTTTGTAGCCAGTGTAGTCTTTTTTTTTTTTTTTTCCCTGACACCTATCTGTATGTGTCCACAGCATCCACTTACAACTTTATGTCGCCTTCAAGCTCACAGGTAGCTGAGTGTGATTCTGGGCTCAGTGACAGAGTGTCTGCTACTACCAGATTTTTCCCAGGAACATATTTAGCAATTGCATTAGCCTTATCAATAGACGTTGACATCGCAGTGGGAGTGCTTGATCCAGGTACTTTCTGTTGATGAGGGTTATAAGCGATTTATTATCAGTGTAAATGAATCCGATCCTCACAGATACCTGTACAAGTTCTCGCATGCTGATAGGCTTGCCAGGCACTCCTTTTCAATCTGTGTATCTATTTTTTATGCTTCTGTCTGTGGGTGAGAGCAAAATGCAATTAATTTTCATTCAGAGCCATGTTATTGTAACAATACACCATCTAGGTCATAGCTCAGTGGTTCCCAAACTTTTTGTCGTCGTGTCCCCATTTTAATGAATTATTTTCTCCCAGGATCCTAAACAGCATGGAGGACACCATTGGTATCCTCTTCACAGCATGACCTCCTATGTATGGTATGTGTGAGGTCACGCTGTGCAGAGGACACCATTTTGTTGAGCAAAATGTTGTCCTCCATCATGGCTTTGCATGCACCGTATATGCAAGATCATGCTGTGCAGAGCAAAACGAAATCCTCTGCAAACTAGGGCTTGCCATGACCGAACCTGCTGATGGAATGACCAGCTTGGGGTTGAGACCCACTACTGTTGTAGCTGCTTACATCTGCACTGACCATGGTGGGCCTGTTTACATCACAGTACTTGGGAACTGGAGCAGTTAAAATAATTCCTTTTACCTTTTTTGAAAGCAATTTCTTGAGTTAGCCCCCATAATCAAGCTGTGTTGCCCTTCAATAGTGCATTCAGTGGGTTTATCATTGTAGAAAAGTCTCGTAGGTATCAACCAAAGTAATTTACCATCCCCACTGTGTGTGTCTGTTCTGGTACATTAGTTGGTGCATTCAGTTCTCTAATTGCTTTTACTTTCTAAAGCTAGGACTGATTCCATCTTTCTTTGTCTGTCCCAAAAACTCAATTTAGGGTAGGCAGAACATGCTCTTTTCTTTGTTGAGCTTCAGTCCAGACTGACTGATTAGGCTTAGAACTTCCTTGACAGTTTTGTTGGGTTCTTCCATTAAAGACCCATAGATCAAAATATCATCCATGAAAATTACAACTCCATTTGTATTTGTTAACACTTCTGCCATCTTTCTTTGGAAAATGTCAGCTGCACCAGTAATCCCAAAAGGTAATCTTTGAAAGCAAAGTCTCCCAAAGAGTGCAATTTAAATGTAGTCCGTTTAGCACTTTCTTTGGCAAAAGGAATTTGACAATCTGTTGGAGGCAGTCAGCTTGGAGAACACTGTGGTCCCTTTCGCTTAGATGAGAAGGTCATCCAGTGTTGGGAGCAGATATTTTTCTCTCACAATTGCGTAATTAAGTCTTTTAAGATCCACACATTCATATTTTCCCATTTGTCTTTGGATGTGGTAGCACTGGGGCACACCATTGTGTTAGTTCAGAGATTTTTCTCATTCTCTGTAACTCAGTTTCCACTTTATAAAGTAATGGGATAGGAATCCTGCGAAGCATATGTACACTTTATGGTTCAACACTGTCTCTTAAGGTTATTTGTACTGGATCTCCTTTCAAAAGACCAATATCGCCAAATATTCCCTTGAGTTCTTCCACCTTTCTCCTTAGGCCCATCATGACTGTCACGCTGCCCCTGAGAAAGCTGTTGGTCTGTGGTCCTTTGGCCACGTATACTCTGAATGCGTAGGTTTTGTCTTTGTAAGCTGTTTCTGTGGTGAAATGGCCCGTGCAGTTCAGAATGCCTCCTGGGCTCAGCAGAGCTGTGTCAGGTAACTTCAACTCTGGGAGTGGTTGAAGGTGACTGCAAAGTCTACTCCTGAATCAATTTGAATTGCCATGAATATTCACAAAAAGAAAAGGAGTACTTGTGGCACCTTAGAGACTAACCAATTTATTTGAGCATAAGCTTTCGTGAGCTACAGCATGAATATTCAGTTTCACTCTCCAAACAGATTCTGTGTCATAATAAGTGATAGATCCTAGAGTTCACTCTCCTTGCATCAGGGATTTAATGATAATGACTATTAGGACTCATATGTCTGTTTACAGCTTTTAAGCTAGTTTCAGGTTTTTCAAGTTTCTCCTGCCTTTTAACTAGTTCAGACTGTTTTGCTATCATAAGAATATAAGAATGGCCATACTAGGTCAGACCAATGATCCACCTAGTCCAATATCCTGTTTTCCAACAATGACCAATGACAGGTGCTTCAGAGGGAATGATCAGACCTGGGTAATTATCAATTGATCGATCCACTGTTGTCCACTCCCAGCTTCTGGCAATCATAGGCTAGGGACACCAAGAGCATGTGGTTGCATCCCTGACCATCTTGGCTAATAGCCATTGATGGACCTATCCTCCAGGAGCCAATCTAATTCTTTTTTGAACCCAGTTATACTTTTGGCCTTCACAACATCCCCTGGCAACAAGTTCCACAGGTTGACTGTATGTTATGTGAAGAAGTATTTTCTTATGTTTGTTTTTAAACTTGCTGCCTATTAATTTCATTGGGTGACCCGGAGTTTTCTGTTATGTGAAGGAGTAAATAGCACTTCTTTATTCATTTTCTCCACACTGTTCATGATTTTATAGACCTCTATCATATTATCTTTTAGTCATCTCTTTTTCAAGCTGAAAAGTCCCAGTCTTTTTTAATCTCTTCTCATACGGAAGCTGTTCTATACCCTTAATCATTTTTGTTGCCCTTCTCTGTATCTTGTCCAATTCCAATATATCTTTTTTGAGACAGGGCAACCAGAACTGCATGCAATATTCAAGGTGTAGGCGTACTGTGGATTTATATGATGGCATTATGATATTTACTGTCTTATTATCGATCCCTTTCCTAATGGTTCCTAACGTTATTAGCTTTTTTGACTGCTGCTGCACATTGAGTGGATGTTTTCAGAGAACTGTCCACAATGACTCCAGAATCTCAGTGGTAACAGCTAAATTAGACCCCATCATTTTGTATGTTTAGTTGGGATTATGTTTTTCAATATGCATAATTTTGCATTCATCAACATTGAATTTCATCTGCCATTTCATTGTCCAGTCACCCAGTTTTCTGAGATCCCTTTGTAACTCCTTGCAGTCTGCTTTGGATTTAAGCATCTTGTGTAATTTTGTGTCATCTGCAGATTTTGCCACCTCACTGTTTACCCCTTTTTCCAGATCATTTATGAATATGTTAACGAGGACTGGTCGCAGTACAGATCTCTGGGAGACACCACTATTTACCTCTCTCCTCTGGGAAAATTGACCATTTATTTCTAACCGGTTTCTTTTCTTTTACCAGTTACTGATTCATGAGAAGACCTTCCCCCTTATCCCATGACTGTTTACTTTGCTTAAGTGCCTTTGATGAGGGACCTTGTGAGAGGCTGTCTGAAAGTCCAAGTACACTATATGCACTGGATCATCCTTGTCTACATGTTTGTTTGACTCCCTCAAAGAATTCTCATAGATTGGTGAGGCATGATTTGCCCTTGCAAAAGCCGTGTTGACTCTTTCCCAACAAAGTGTTCATCTATGTGTCTAAATTCTGTTCTTTACTATAGTTTTCAGCCAATTTGCTGGTCTTGAAGTTAGGCTTACTGGCCTGTAATTGCCAGGATCACCTCTAGAGCCTTTTAAAAAAGTTGGTCACATTAGCTATCCTCCAGCCATCTGGTACAGAAGCTGACTTAAGTGATAGGTTACATACCACAGTTAGTAGTTCTGCAATATCATATTTTAATTCCTTCAGAACTCTTGGGTGAATACCGTCTGGTCCGGGTGATTTATTACTGTGTAATTTATTAATTTGTTCAAAAACCACCTCTAATGACACCTTAATCTGGGACAGTTCCTCAGATTTGTCACCTAAAAAGAATGGCTCAGGTGTGGGAATCTCCCTCACCTCCTCTGCAGTGAAGACCAATGCAAATTTTGCTTTTCTTTAACTCTGTTTAGCCATGGTGACACTTTTTTAGTCCTCGTACTATGTTCTCTATTTTGTGTATACATTTAATTTGAGCCTTTATTATGGTGTTTTTATAAAGTTTCCATGCAGCTTGCAGGCATTTCACTTTTGTGACTGTACCTTTTAATTTCCATTTAATGAGCTTCCTCATTTTTGTGTAGTTCCCCTTTCTGAAGTTAAATGCTACTGTGGTGGGCTTCTTTGGTATTCCCCCTCCTACAAGGATGTTAAATTTACTTATATTACTGATGCTATTATTGAGCGGTACAGCTATATTCACCTTCTGGACCAGGTCCTGTGCTCCACTTAGGACTAAATCAAGAATTGCCTCTCCCCTTATAAAGAAAAGGAGTACTTGTGGCACCTTAGAGACTAACAAATTTATTTGAGCATAAGCTTTCGTGAGTGAGCTGTAGCTCACGAAAGCTTATGCTCAAATAAATTTGTTAGTCTCTAAGGTGCCACAAGTACTCCCTTTCTTTTTGCGGATACAGACTAACATGGCTGCTAGTCTGAAACCTCTCCCCTTATGGGTTCCAGGACTATCTACTCCAAGAAGCAGTCATTAATGGTGTCAAGAAACTTTATCTCTGCATCCTGTCACCATCACCATCCTGGTCAAGTAGTCAGTAGTATATGCCTACTGCTATATGCTTATTAGTCAAGCATGGAATTTCTATCCATAGAGATTCTATGGTACTGTTTGATTCATTTAAGATTTTTAGTTCATTTGAGTCTATGCTTTCTTTCAGATATAGTGCTACTCTCACACCAGCATGACCTACTCTGTCATTCCTATATATTTTGTACCCTAGTCTTACCATGTGCCATTGATTATCATCATTCCACCAACACTCTGTGGTGCCTATTATATCAGTACCCTCATTTAATCTCAGGCTCTCAAGTTCATCCATTTTAGCATTCAGACTTCTAGCATTTGTATACAAGCATTTATAAAATTTGTCACTTTGTAGCTGTCTGCCATTATGTGATGTAACTGAATAGTAGGAATTTCTTTTTCATTTGACTGTTTTTCTTCATCTGCTACCTGTACTTTACCAACTTCTATCCTCTCCTCTTTACTAGGACATTGAGAATCCCTATTAATAGATCTTCTCCTATGGGATGTCTCTGTCCAAACCATGTGCTTCTCCATATCTGTCAGCTTTTCCTCAGCCCTTGGGTAGTGGAATGGAAAGTATACTTATAAAATGTGTGGATCACACCAAGCTGCAGGCACTTTGGAAGACAGGATGAGAATTCAAAATGACCTTGGTAAACTGGAGATTTGGTCTGAAATCAACAAGATGAAATCCAATAAAGACAAGTGCAAAGTAGTACACTTAGGAAGGAAAAATCAAAAGCACAGCTACAAAATGGGGATACTGGCTAAGTGGTAGTACTGTTGTAAAGGATTTTGGAGTTATAGAGGATCACAAATTGAGAATGAGTCAACAATAGTGATGAAGTTGCAAAAAAGGCTAATATCATTTGGGGGTCTATTAGCAGAAGTGTTGAATGCAAGACACTGGTGATAATTGTCCTGGTCTACTCAGCACTAATGAAGCCTGAGCTGAAGTACTGTGTCCAGTTCTGGGCACCACACTTTAGGGAAGATGTGGACAAATTGCAGAGAGTCAAAAAGAGAGAAACAAAAATGGGTAACAGGTTTAGAAAACCTGATCTATGGGAAAAGGTTAAAAAAACTGGCCATGTTCAGTCTTGAGAAAAGAAGCCTGAGAACTATCTTCAAATATGTTAAAGACAGTTATAAAGAGGATGGTGATCAATTGTTTTCCATGTCCACTGAAGGCAGGACAGGTAGTAATGGGCTTAATCTGCAGCAAAGGAGATTTAGATTAGATATTAGGAAAAACTTTCTTACTATAAGGTAGTTAAACACTGGACTAGGCTTCCAAGGGAGGTTCTGGAATCTGTCATTGGACGTTTTTAAGAACAAGTTGTACAAATACCAGTCAGCACTGGTCTAAGTTTACTTGGTCCTGCCTCAGCATGGGGGGAAGGACTAGATGACCTCTCTATGTCCCTTCCAGTCCTACATTTCTATGAAAGATTTTCAGTGATTTTTAGATTCCCATCTTGAGAAACGTGTTATGAGCTGGGTGAAACCTTGGAATGGGTTGAGTTAAAAACTTGCTGAGATTGATGGATTTGAACTCATCCTTCAGTTCACATAACTGTAAAGATACATTTATCACAAGCCCCTACCTAAGGTAGAATAGTTGTGAACACATCCAGGAGTTTTGGACTGAAGGTGTAGAAGGCTTTTTCTGAGTTTTGTGTTTGCGTGTGTGTGTGTGCGAAGGTAGAATGCACAGAAACTGAGAAGAGAGGGAGAGGCAGAGGCAAGAAAGCTAAGCAGTAGTCTGTGAGCAGTGTGACCTCAGAAAAAACTAATGTGTGTTTTTGGGTCTAGTGCTAGCTAAAGAGGTTTGCGGGTATAAACTAAGAAACAGCTTCTTTTGTTCTTGGTTTCTCCTGTGTTTGGAGAAGCAGGACTTTGATGTAATCTTGTTTATTTACAAGGAATGTACAAAGAAAATGCCAGACTCCATCAATTTCTACTTCCAAGTAGAACATCCTCAAAGTCTCGAAATTTGACTAGCGATTTGGGTCGAAAAGGGGCAACAAACCTTAAAGGGGCCTAATTTTCAGTGGGAAGTTGAGCACCCAAAATCATTAAGTCACTTTTTGAAAATCTTGCCCTGTGTCATCTTTGCCTTTTTTATATATAATATTATAGAAATTTTTAAAAATGGACATTTAATGCACAGAGTTCACCTTTCCAAAAGGATAAAAAGGGCATTTTCTATTAACTGGGTGTTCATGTGAAAATTGGGGTTAACCGTTTCATACCAAATTGCTGTCTCTGCACAATAGCTTTTGTTAGGCATAGTATTACATTTAATCACAGAATGAATGTGGTAACCAGATTAAAGAACAGGAGTACTTGTGGCACCAAATTTATTTGAGCATAAGCTTTCGTGAGCTACAGCTCACTTCATCGGATGCATGCAGTGGATGAAGTGGGCTGTAGCCCACGAAAGCTTATGCTCAAATAAATTGGTTAGTCTCTAAGGTGCCACAAGTCCTCCTTTTCTTTTTGTGGATACAGACTAACACAGCTGCTACTCTGTAACCAGATTAGCGGTTCTGAACATCCCCAGATTCTGGAGAACTTCAAACCTGGATCTGAAACTTGCATCTTGGTACCATCTGCAGTTTTTACAAATATATTTTTGTGTACCCCCCAAAAAAGATATAGGGGTAATGGAAACCTTGTACTTCCTGAAACGAGGTAGCGTTGGTGCCGGGGAGGTAGGGGTGTGTGTCTGTCTGTGTGTGTGCGAAAGAGAGAGAGATTTTTAGTTTTAATTTAAGGCAACAAAAAGGAATAATCTGTCACTTAATGAAGCTGCCCACCCATTGGGGGTGAACAGAGGTAAAGTGTGCGAAGCAGGATGAGTCATACAGCTAAGAGTTCAGTACGGGTTACCTTGGGGACTTCACATTTGACATCTACTGCAAAATGCTCTTTAAGCAAGGTGCTCACTCAGTTTCTCTTACAATATTCCATCTTCTTGTGCTGATTGTTTGCAACCCTGCTTTCCCTTGTTCCAATGGTTGTCATGTTCTGATTAAAGTGACATCCTCCTCTTGTGTTCCTCCCCGATGTGTTACGAATCCAGCACACTAAACATTAAAAGGACATCGTTCTATGTCCTGAAGAGCAGCTCTTACCTTGAGTGCTTGAGAGGTAATAATGATAAAAACACAACAGTGTGGGCGAATGTGTCCTGATTAAAAAGGGAAATAGACAAAACATATTCTATGTTACTGCTGATCTTTAGAAAAGTAAAATCTATTTTCAGGTCCACATGTCTCCCAGCCCATCTCGGATTGTGCTTAGCCCACTCTCAAACTACTGCTGTGTCTGTTGACAACTTCCACTCTTCTAATCAAGGCTCCTTTTAAAACTACTTCAGCATGCTCACTGAGAAGTGAGAGCTCTGGCTTTTGCAACAAACGAGCATATCGTTTCATTATCGCGCAGTGTGGCACTTCTGAAATCCTCACTGCTGCTTGTGTGCGCTAATAAAATATCCTTTGATGTCTTCTTTGTGCCACACATTACCACTTTCTGTCTTCAGAAGTGATTGTCAGTGGTACATTAAGTTCCTTTGCTAATCCCTGTATTGTCCTAGGATGTATGGTCATCTGAAGTGGCTGTTCTGTATGTACAGATTTCAAAGTCATTGAAGTATTCCTACCTCTCCTATATAAATAGCATGCAGGTATATTCATTCACACATGTGGAATCATCCCACCAGCTTTTAGTTATGCCCACTTGGTTGTAAACTCCATCATTACTATCATGTCTTGTTCTTTTTGCTTCGTTTCCACACTCCTTGCTTTCGTACGTTAAATGTTCCTCCCATTCTCCATCTTGCTCTTTCAGAATAACTCCATCTTCAGCTTTACTCTGTATGCTAGATGCAAGCATGTATTTGAGTTAGGATAAAGATCTTTCCCCCCTCTCCTGTGCATTTGAAAGTCTGATGAATTAATTTCAGACCAGCACATTGGTACCAACATTCCTTCTGCTTCACTGGAGACCATCTAATCCAGACTCATAATGTCATGAGTGTTTTCACATTGTCATGTGTTGGTTGATTTCCAGTATTGTGTATCTTTTTTTTTTTACATACTCAGAGCCCTCATTCTCCTTGCAAGACCTATTCTATGTAGAGAATCAGAATCTTTATTCTTCCTTTGTGCAGACCAGCTTTGTCCCATCAAAGCAGAAATGGTTAGTGGTTCAGGTGCCTAAACCAGCACAGTTCCTGGGATCTGAACTGAGATTCCTTGCTGCTGCACTACCATCTTACCCGCACACACCTAGCTCCCTATGACTTCTTACAAAAGCCATATGCTGCCAGGGACACTTCACACAACCGCTGCTCTGGTGGAACTCCTTTGGCATTCCACAGCACAGAGGACAGAGCTCCACAAATTACTAACTGTCTGCAATATCTTGGTCTGGATTTCAGAGGTAGGAGGAGAGACTCTAGCAGAGCCGCACCGATTCCCAGCACACAAAGCCAGAGCCTCTTTGTACCCCTTCCAGTCAGAATCCACAGGCTTAATCTGACCTCCTTTAGTGGAGATAGAGGGAAGAATGCTAGGCACAGAAAAGGATTTATGAGATTACATGAGCATCCTAGTCTTTGTTTCTCTTTCCAGGTCCCTGCAAACATCCTTGATCTTAACAGATTTCTCTTTATTCATGTTGTTTCTTCCCACATATGCTATAAATTGTAGGAGTAAGCCTGTGTTTTCAAGGATATTCATCATTTGTTTTGTCACATTTCAGATCTTGTCATCCAGGGTCAATCCTGTTCTCTTTATCTGGGTCACAGATTTGTTGGGCTAGGCTAGTCACTGGAGTTTAATCAGTTTAAAAGTACTTCTCTCTCTCCCTCCACCCACATTTTCCCTTTCAGTACTCAACTAGTCAGTTTCCGGCTGTGGTACCAGCTAGTTCTCAGTCTGTTCTGTCAACTCAAAGAAATAATACTCACTGAATTTGTGGGTGACTATGTTGAAAGGCTCTATGCTTCTGTTCTTCTTACCACTCTTCCTAGTTGCTACATTAGCTTAACTTCTGTTTTCCTCATTTGTAGGTATCTAATGCATGGACTCAACCTACAAGATTTCTGACATGAGTTCTCTTAGAGAGACAGGGTGGGGGAGGTAATATCTTTTATTGGACCAACTTCTGTTGGTGAGAGAGAGAGAGAGAAGCTTTCGAGCTACACAGAGCTCTTCTTCAGATCTGAACTTCTTTTATATTTCAATTGAAATAGTTTCTCTGTTATTTCCCTATGATTCCAACAACTCTTTGAGCCCCTCTACATCCTCCTCCAAAAATGAAGCCAGCTGGTGGTTTATATATGCACAGGTCTCCTGGACTTCCCTCAGATAGACGACCATTGTGGAGCTTTTCTATAATCTTCCTAAAATAGATTTTTTTTTTAAATCTTCACCAGTTTGAGTCTGTACCTTCAGCCTGGGTTTTTGTATATGTCTGAATTGTGTTGTCTGTGTTAGATTTTGACCTCCTTGAGAGAAAGAGAGAGAGAGAGAGAGAGAGAGAGAGAAACCATATCTTCCTCTAGGACTGAGTGCATTGGACTGAGGACATTGATAGCTCACAATAAATAGCCATCATCGTCATCATGGCAAATCCAAAAGATGTGGCCTCCTTGCAGATCAAGTACTACCCAGATCAGTCTTTGGCTAGGCCCTTAGGGTGGGCTGGCCATATCAATAAATATCATACAGCTTCCATAATCTCCACATATATACATAGCCTGGTGTCAGGGCTCTTCTGTTGACCTGCTCTGTCAGCAGATGATAGAATCTGCTGAGGACCTCTTGACTCACTATGGCAGTGTGGCTCATTAACTCCAAATGAGATCCAAGGGAGGTGGAAAAGGAGATGGAACTAGGAAAGAAAAGATCCTATAGGGAAATCCTTGGGATGGCTAAGTTCAGCTGTCATTGTTTGCGTTACTAAAAAAAAAATCATACTCCAGGGACTGAGTAAATTTGGACACAAAGGGACATATTCTTAGCTGGTGCAAATTGGTGTCACTCGTTTGATGTCAGGGGAGTTATGTCAACTTACACCGGCTGAGAATCTGAGTCAGGATGGGGTAGATACTCATCCTGTTCACAATATCTTGTTAAGAGAACAGTGTATTCCATGAATGAGATCTTTAGAAGAATGAATTTCCGGGATACAATCTCTGTTTCAATAAATACCGTACACAACCATGGTTCCGAATGTTGAGACCTAGGCCTGATTCTGAGCTCATTTTAGCTAGTGTCTGGTCCATACAGACTACATGACGTTACAGAATACGTTGGGGCCTGGTTCTGTTCTCACTTACACTAGTTTAGCCTGGACCTAACTCAGCTGACTTTCACATAGGTTACTCTTGATTTAAACTGGTATCAGTAGCTCTGCTGACTTCATTAGAGTTAGGTGTAAAACCAGTATCAGTGCAGAATCCGGTCAGAATCTTAGCCTTCCTGACTGTACCTCTTTGACATTTATATAATCATACATATTGTGTATTTATATTTGGGGTATTTTTACTGTGTTTGAAATCTTTCACTAAAACCTATTCCAAGACATCATTTCAAATTGTCATGCAGAAGTAAATTTCTCATCCATGCAATAGCTAGCTGCATGACACAGAGTTTCTGCATTAGGGATGCTGGAGATAGTAGAATTGCTACTTTAACTCACTGGCAGAACACCTAGAAAAGAAGCAGCTAAGGATTCAAGTCTTGCCTGTGACTTTACTGCAAGTTTAACTTACTGTTTACTGGGCTGCCCTCCATTCGAGATGTGTCACAGCCTCTGCATGCAGTTTTGCTGGCAGGCATATGCCCTGTTTGAAATGGCAGAGCTTTTATTTAGCAGAATCCAGCCCCAACTCTATCCAAATCAATGCAAATCTTCTCTGCTGCGCATTTAATTTTACCATGTCGCCAGTACCATGAAAAGATCTCATCGTGAATTCCTATTTGTCATGAAGAAATCGCTTTTGCAGGGAGTTCACTATATCAGCAGAGAGCTTTTCTCTCTCCTTTGCCCCACTCATTTTTTCTCTGAAACATAAGAAAATATGACAGATCCATGCTGTGCTGTATACAGAACATAGCAATGACGAACTCTGTGAAATTGCACTAACAGACAGTGCCATGAGAAGCTTGGCCTGGAAATCACATCACAAGGTCTATCAAATACTAAACGATATAACACAGTAATCATTATCACAGCAGAACTGGCTCCTAAACACAGTGGTTTTATCCTTTCAAATACATGCTAGGACTTCAGGAAAATTCACTGTACTGCTGGATTCCTGGGATGGGGTGAATGGAAGCCACCCCATGGTTGGCAAGAAAAGGGGTTAACATTCCCAGAGCAGAGAATGTACAAGGGACAATGTAGCTGGGCTCAGTTGGGAAGAATGGTTCCATGAGCAGGGAGTAAAGGACACATCAGCTGTTGAGTCACTTGCTCTCAGTATTTGAATGGTTTGGGTTAGCCAGATCTGAATGAGGATGAGGGGATGATGCTGGCTGTTAGAAGCATTTTTCTTTTATTTGTTGAACACAGCCTTCAAGAAGCCCCTTTATATTTATTTGAAGACCGTAAGCTCTTTGGGGCAGGGACTGTCTTTTTGTTATTTGTAGGTACAGTGCCTAGCACAATGAAGCCCTGGTTCCTGACTGGGGCCTCTAGAGGCTACCACAACACCATCTGTGAAAATCCATTTGGAATCCTCAGTCTGAAAGAATTATTTTATAAAAGAGGAGTTGTTATAGGATTTGACTACACACAGTATAATACTCCAACCATTCCCCCCACCTCCCTGCAATCAGATTGGAATTGTCCTCACCTTTAAAGAACAGTTAGGTCAAAAGTGCATTTTTATTTTCACCTAATAAGTGTTGTCTAGGAGAATCTTCTTTAATGGAGAGATTCCAAATCACCAAGTCATCCCATTTTTTCAAAGAAATTCAGTTTCCTCTTGAGATGTCAAAAATGGCAGACCTAGGCACACTGTGTAATATGATCGGCAGAACTGAAGAAAAAGGATCAGGTTTCATGATGAGGAAATGCAGTGGGTGACTGCTTTTCTGGAACTTCATCCTCTGCTGGGGACAGGATGCCAGACTCTGAATCACTGGGCTCTTTCCGTATCACAAGTCCTACATTCTTGTTTCACCTTAGAGACTAACAAATTTATCTGAGCATAAGCTTTCGTGAGCTACAGCTCACTTCATCGGATGCATTCCGATGAAGTGAGCTACAGCTCACGAAAGCTTATGCTCAAATAAATTTGTTACTCTCTAAGGTGCCACAAGTACTCCTTTTCTTTTTGCGAATACAGACTAACACGGCTGCTACTCTGAAACACGTTCTTGTTTGCAACTCAAACTTTAATGCTTTAAAATAGAAATCTTCAAAAGGAGAATTAACTGAGGGGCTCATTTAAAAAATCTAGTGATCATCTTTACAGAATCTGCAGCAAACCTTTGCCTTATACCCTGTGTAAACTTGGAAACACTTCTATTTGATACGAAGAACAAATTGTTTTCATTTCACTGGATAGATTTCCTTTGGGTATTTGCTAATATAATGGAATCTCCTGCCCCCCTTGATGACATTTTTCTTCAGTGAGCACTTTAAGAGCTTTGTTGAAATTTTCTAAATAGATCTGAAAGTCCCTATACTGAGCCAACACTATATATTTCTTAGCCACAACTAATGAAATTACATTCTCTCTGGTCACTGACTTGGCTGTCTCCCAGAGCAATCTTGCATCAGTCTCTTTGAATGCTTTTGTTACCCATGAAAAGTACACTTTTGATCCATTGGAAAATAACACACTCCTGTTACAATAAAGAGGGGATGAAAAAGGGCTCTCAGCCCAGCATTTGTATTGTATACATATTTAGTATTTTCAAAAATGAAAACAGCACTAGCTAGAACATCCAGGTGTAATATTGGCATGTACTTTTCTCTATTCCTTGCCTTATACAACATACAAATGATAGAAAGGTGAGAGGTAAGCACTAGAGAAAAGGATAATATACATAGATCTGTCAATGTGCCTAAATTCTAGCCCTGCTACGCAAGTCTAGAGCTTTACTGGGACATAGACTGCCAATTGTGACAAAATGGTGAATTTTTAATGGGGACAAATGTACCCTAGATGTTAGCATAAAAACATCAAACTAAGTGACACATCAGAGGAGCCAAAGGCTGCTCACAACTGCTGATTTCAATCAGTATTGAGCACCTATATCTGTGAGCAGAATTTGGTCTAGATGTGAAAAGCCAGTACTGTAACTTGCTGAGTAACTGTGCCATGTTTGCATTAGTGTGGACATGAACAACTTAGAAATACTCAGACTAGTATGTGATGAAAGACGGGAAATAAAAGTCTCTTTAAGCTTATGACACTAGTAAAGGAAATTATGCTGAGACATGAATGTTATTGTTGACCATTTTATCCTCTTGTGGCTTTTGTTAATTCTGCAGGACTGAAATGTTAAGCAGAGCTAGACAGAAAATTTCCACCCACATCTTTTTTTCTAATGAAAAATAGGGAAAGGATTTGATAACTTTTCTCCTGGTTTCCAACAAGGTCTATCAGAGAGAAGGAGAAAGAAATAGCTCCCTGGAGGGGAGACAGGGGAAATCAGTGGCTTCAAGTCCTCTTTTTCCTAAACTGTTTTAATTTAAAGAGTGGAGGCAGAGTGTAGGAATTAGTAATAACTGAAATTATTAATATTGATATGGGAAACAACCAAACTACTAATGTAAACATACATTCCTTTCTTAAATCCAGAGGCCAAATGGTATTTACACAGTTGCTCGAAACATGCCTAAATACATCCAAACAGTAACAAAACATTTAAGCATTTGATCAAGATACCTACAAATGGGCTTAAACCCAGGGGTGCTTAGACCCATATTGGTCAGGCCCAACGTGGTCAGGCAGGTATTAGCAGTGAATGCTTCAAGAGTTCACTTTTTATACCCTTTAACAAACAACTGATGTCACTGCCAATTACTGACTTTTGTTCAAAAACAATTCAAGACAGTTCACCCTTATTTTCAGTCTTACTCCAGATAAGATTTACCACCTCCTTTCTTTCCACAGCCTTTCCTCCCCTCCTTCTTGCTGTCCAACAGGTTTTCCATTGCACCTGGCTTTCCACAGGAGATACCACTGGCATGTGGGGTAGGAAGAGCCATGCTGGCTCCTCTTAAGAGAAATTCTGTTTGTCTTATTGAAAACCATCTGCAGACACCCCTATTGGTCAGAGACCTTTATATTAGAAAATTTCCCATATTACATTAGTTATTCTTCGAACCAGGAATCCTTCCTACTTTGTTCCTTCTGGCCTTATCACTCATTATTTTCAAGGCCTTCCTTCTACTTGCTAGTCAGGGCCTTTCTCTACAACACACACATATGTCCTTACCTGGATTTAAGCTAACTTTAATTCTTTAATTTTATACTTATCCTACACAGGTGTATGATGAATCTTTGAGGGAATAAGTCCCCTCCAAATGCAGTAATTGTTTAAAGAAAAAATTTCTGCAAATACACAGGGCATGGACCTGCTCCCAGTGATTCAATGAGAGCTTTGCCACTGACTTCACTAGAAACAAGATAATGCCCATAGTATACTTACAGTACGCTTGACAATCTTTTTCATGTCATTATGTTCATTAACAGCGTGCACGCTTGGGGCCTGATTCTACCAGCCTTACTCTGGCTGATTGCAACTCATCGGAATGTACTATTCAGTCAGTTTAAGTGTGGCAGAATCAAATCCCTCATGAATGGGGTGGGAGAGCACAGCAGGCTGAGCATGATGTTAAAGTTCTGTGCTCATGGATATATAAGATGAGTGAATACTGAAATATTCTAATTGTCCTATTATCTTTGGGTCCAAAATTAAGGGAAAATTGTGTTTAGTTCTCCTTGATTCTGTGATCATTGTTCGCGATTATTATGATGATAATACGATCTCGTGTTGAGAGGAATGAGTGGTGAGTCAAGTGTGCCCTCTGAGCTTAACTGGAATTGATCCTATTGCAGTTCATTTGCTGGTGCTGGTGATCGTAAATTGGGCTCTAGCCCCACTCTCGCTATCCTCCCTCCCCGAGCTCAGTGGCTTTGCAAAATGTCTACTTCAGGATCTTAGACTCTGTCACTGTACATTACTTTCCACTGTGATTGTCATTGTTCATTGATGAATTTGTCTAGGAGGGATGTGGAGGATAGATGGTCTAGTTTGTTTTTTCTAGGCTAAATCCAGCAAAAAATGCAGTCTTCTCTGCATAAGCTGGCCAGGAACCTCTTGAGAGGAAATCCCCTTCGGAAAAGGGAAAGGGGCATTGTTGAAAAAAAAAATGGAGGTCCGGGGGGTGCAGGGAGGACAGGTAGGGGAAACTTCTTTTTGGTTCACTGAATTCAGTAAATTCACATATTTATTGTTTAATGGCCCTATTCTGGAGCCCTTACTCATAGTGAGTAGCACTTGTGTGTGTTGTCTCATTGACTTCAATAGGACTGTTTGTATAAGTAAGTACAACTCAGTGTGTGCAGTTGTGGAGCTCTTACTCATCCTGGTTGTGTGGAGTAGCTGTCATCGTTGCAGAAGGATGTTGGTGTGTCTACAGAGATCAGAGGTCATCTTTCATATTGGAATAGGGTTGCCAACTTTCTAATGGCACAAAACTGAACACCCTTCCCCACCCTTTCCCTGAGGCCGCACCCATGCTCGCTCCATTCCCCCCCCCGCCCATTGCTCGCTCTCCCCTACCCTCACTCAGTTTCTCCGGGCTGGGGCAGGGGGTTGGGATGTGGGAGAGGGATGAGGGCTCCGGCTGGGGGTGTGGGCTCTGGGCTGGGCCAGTGAGGGGTTCAGAGTGTGGGAGAAGACTCCAGGCTGGGGTTGGGATTCAGGGCGGGGGTGCAGGCTCTGGGATGGAGGAGGGGGCTGGGGTAAGAGGTGATGGGGGAGGGTGCAGGCTCCAGGAGGGAGTTTGGGTGTGGGAGGGGACTCTGGTCTGGGGCAGGAAGGGGTTGGGGTACAGGAGGGAGTTTGGGGTATGGGGTACCGGTAGCGCTTACTGTGGCTCCAAGGAAGCGACCGCCAGGTCCCTGCAGCCCCTAGGCACATGGGTGACCAGTGAGGCTTCACACGCTGCCCTGTGCCCGCAGCCACCGCCCCCGCAGCTCCCATTGGTTGCGGTTCCTGGCCAATGGGAGCTACGGAGCTGGGCCTCGGGACGGGGGCTGCGTGTGGAGTCTCCCTTACTGCCCATGCATCTAGGGGCTGCAGGGACCTGGTGGTTGCTTCCAGGAGCCACACAGAGCTAGGGCAGGCAGGAATCATGCCTTAGCTGCAGGTCCCCTGCTGCTCTGCTGACCGGACTTTTAATGGCCTGGTCGGCAGTGCTGACCAGAGCCGCCAGGGTCCCTTTTCGAGCAGGCATTCTGGTCAAAAATTGGATGCTTGGCAACCCTATATTGGAAAGCAGGGCACCGGACTGCAGGCACAGATCAGGGAAATTCAGACTTCAGCCAGCTCTGCTTATTATGTTACGTAACACTTGAATAAAGGAATAATGTCACTGTGAAATCCAAGCTTTCTGTGCCTTAAGGATGCCACCATGCCGGCAATCACTTACAAAAATAGTCCCACTGATTACGGATTTCCTCATTTAAGTCCTGTAAGTTAAGTGCTCCTCATTCTGACCCAGTGTAATGAAGTGTTGGAGAATCAGGCATGAGGCTCGAAAGATGACAATAGGAATCTGTCACAAGGTGACTGACCCCTTTGAGAGAGTTTAGTGCACCTGGACTGATTACCTGCTGCCCAATAGGGTTTCACAGAGGGCATCTGGGACTTACAAAGGGAGGTGGGGAGGTGAAGACAGCTGCAGATTGTTGGTGTCTGCAGGGAGTAAGAAGGTTCCTGCAGGGTTCTGAGTCACCAGGGGGAGAAGCACCAGTGGGAAAGGCCAGGGACAAGGCCAAACTCCAGGCAAGAAGGGCTGGGTGAGCAGCAAGACTAGGGTTACCATATTTGAACATTCAAAAAAGGGGACACTCCACGGGGGGCGGGGGATATTTGTTCGCGCCCCCCCGCCCCAACTCCACGCCTTCCCTGCCCCCATTCCAACCCCTTCCCCAAAGTCCCCACCCCAACTCTGCCCCCTCCCTGTCCCATGGGACCCCTTCCCCAAATGCCTGCCCCGGCCCCACCTCCTCCCCTGAGCACGCTGCATTCCCCCTCCTCCCCACTGCCTCCCAGCTGTGCGAAACAGCTGTTTAGCGACGCAAGCGCTGGGAGCTAGGGGGGAAAAGCAGGCACTCTCTCAAGTGATCAACATTCACTTTCTTTCTCAAATGATCAACATTCACTCTCTTTCTTGAATGATCAACTCTTCTTTGGGGAAAAATAATAATGGCAAAATCCCAGATGTTTTTAGATATTTAAAAATTCCTCCTGGACGGCGATTTAAGAACCAAAAAGCCGGACATGTCCAGGAAAATATGGACATATGGTAACCCTAAGCAAAACCGACCCTCAGGTAGGAAAGGCTGTGTTCTGCTTGGGAGTGGGGTGAAAGAAATGAACTTGTAAAGAGAGGACAGACCCTCAGGGCGCAGCGGCTGACCCCAGCTGAAACTGGGAAGAAGACTTTGTAAGTCTGAGAGTTTGTTTGTTTTTTGAAAACTCCATTCAGGACCTAATAAATTGTACCCCAGAAGGGGAATGTTTTGAATATCTGGCCTATCTGGACTTTGTAAGGCAGCCTGAGTTTAGAGGAAACTGAGACAGGCCTCAGTAGAACCATGCTAGCCAGCAGGGGTTGCTACAGGGAAAGTATGCCCGTTGAGGATGACCTCATTATTGTTAATCCCCCATGACCGTTCACCAAATTATGATTCTTTTGTAAATCAATTTGTTATAGTAGGCTATGTTTCTTTGATAAAACATGCAGAATTGTATTTTGATTTTCAACCCAAAACATTTGCATGTTGAAATTTAAAAAAAAAATCAATTTTGTGCAAAAAAAAAAAAGGGGGGGGGGGCCATTTTTCACTCCAGAACTGTCTTTTTTTTTACAGAAATATAATAAAACTAGAACCATTTGATGGGTTTTTCACAACACTGGACCATTTTTGAAAACCCCAAACAAAAATTCAGTTTTTTGCATGATGGATTCAGTGTTCACTTTAATGTTCTCTCATTTCATTTTTTTTATACACAGACGTAATTATTGCCTAATACTGGGTGGAATGTCAGGTCTACTCAAGCAATGTTTCCTTCTACTAGCTGTTCTACAAAGAGAATATACATAATGGAAATTCTTCTTTAGCTAGAGTAGCAGAGGCCTCTGGCTGTGTTCAGGTTTTTCTTTTTGTTTTTCCTTTTTAGCAGAAGGTTTTAGATTTTATCCCCGATACTGTATGTGTGCAGTTTAGTTGGCAACTGTGTTTTGTTATTTGCACCTATGGATTCATTACAACCTAATCATGGCAAGGATGTTCTTTTCAAGGTGTGTTCAAAATATAGAATCCTAATACAAAAGCTCTGGTATGAATCTTTTTTGGGAAAAAATTGAATCAGATAAAAAAGGAATTCTCTCTTTAATCAAGGTGGCCATCCACAGCTATGATCTTTACTGAGAAAAAAATAACTTCACTGTTTGGCTGATCTGTTTTACAAGGTTTGTCAACTTGGAAATATGAGCTAAATTTGTCTTTTTCTAAGTACATTTACTAAGTGGACAAACTTGTAGTATAATTGGATTCTGGTAGTACAGACCATGTTATCAGAGCTCTCGAGTCACTGGCAAATGTCAGAATAATAAACTAAATCTGCTATTGATGAATGACAACTCAGTAGATAGTTCACACCAAACGGCCTATTATTCATCCATTTACTCTTCAATCAGAAGTCCTTGACATACTGTAGTGAAATGGATAATTTTCATGAGACTCCCTTGATTAGCTTTTAGTTGGGTCTACAGAGCAAAACATATTCTTGGAGTGAGTCATTTGCTCTTACACAGAAATGATCACTATTCTTTAAGGCATATCTGTGTTCCCAGCATTGCTGAAGGATATAGAGCTTGGTAAATTCCACAGGAAGCTGAAAAGCATTAAGAGATCCTGTGACTATCGCAAGCTTCTTATATTAAGAACAATTCTGGGCAGGAGCTGTCTTCCTCTACATGTGAACAGTGCTTAGCACATTGTAGGTGCTACCAGAATACAAATAACATGCTCTGTTGCATCATGGTCCCACTCAACACACATCTTGTTCGTTGTGGTACATTATCCCACACCTAGATCCAATGCAGAAGATAAGCTAAGAGTAAGGCTTCTCACATGTTATGGGTTTCAGAGGGGTAGCCATGTTAGTCTGTATCAGCAAATGGCTATGTGGACTCTGTCCACAGGCCCTACGCTACAAGCACTCCCAGCTATCTTCAAGACACCACTGACTTCCTGAGGAAACTACAATCCATCGGTGATCTTCCAGAAAACACCATCCTAGCCACTATGGATGTAGAAGCTCTCTACACCAACATTCCACACAAAGATGGACTACAAGCTGTCAGAAACAGTATTCCCGATAATGTCACAGCAAACCTGGTGGCTGAACTTTGTGACTTTGTCCTCACTCACAACTATTTCAGATTTGGGGACAATTTATATCTTCAAGTCAGCGGCATTGCTATGGGTACCTGCATGTCCCCACAGTATGCCAACATTTTTATGGCTGACTTAGAACAACACTTCCTCAGCTCTCGTCCCCTAACTCCCCTACTCTATTTGTGCTACATTGATGACATCTTCATCATCTGGACCCACAGGAAGGAGGCCCTTGAGGAATTCCACCAGGATTTCAACAATTTCCACCCCACCATCAACCTCAGCCAGGACCAGTCCACACAAGAGGTCCACTTCCTAGACACTACAGTGCAAATAAGCAATGGTCATGTTAACACCACCCTGTACCAGAAACCTACTGACTGCTAAACTTACCTACATGCCTCCAGCTTTCACCCAGACCACATCACACGATCCATTGTCTACACGTATCAGACATCAAGAACTGTAACATTCAAAAACCAGTAGGAGAGCACTTCAATCTCCCTGGACACTCAGTAACAGACTTAAGTGGCCAATTCTTCAATAAAAAAACTTCAAAAACAGACTTCAACGAGAAACTGCAGAACTGGAATTAATTTGCAAACTTGATACCATCAAATTAGACCTGAATAAAGACTGGGAGTGGCTGGGCCATTACAAAAAGTAATTTTCCTTCTGTTGATATTCACCCCTTCTTGTCAACTGTTGGGAGTAGGCTACATCCACCCTATTTGAAATGGCCTCATTAGCACTGATCCCCCACTTGGTAAGGCAACTCCCATCTTTTCATGTGTTGTAATATATATACCTGCCTACTGTATTTTCCACTTCATGCATCTGATGAAGTAGATTTTAGCCCATGAAAGTTTATGCCCAAATAAATGTGTTAGTCACAAAGGTGCCAGAAGGACTCCTCGTTGTTTTCACATGTTATGGTTTGTATTGTGGCAGTGCCTAGAGGTTCAAACTAAGCCTGGGGCACGTACCAGTGCATTGGTACATTCCTTCCATGATGAGTTTGCTATCTAAACAGACCAGACAAAGGATGGGAGGGGAACCAGAGTGGGGAAGTGACTTGGAAATGGTCACACAATAGGTGTCCTACAGTAGAGCAGGGATTAGAGACAGATCTCCTGTCTAGTGTCTTATCCACTTGATCACACTTTTTAACTTTATCATAGCTTTCTCCCTGCTCAAATTACAATAAGAAAATTCAGGACATCCCTAGTTACCTACTTTTCTAGTTCAGGGTTTTTTATTGGCACCCATCTCTACAGTATCTGAGCAGTGCCCAGACTGGTAACACATAGTCCTTCATGGATTTCATTCATTCTGTGTCTCTTTTCAGGCTATGGGAGGTTGTGCTCAGAGCAGTTCCCTGAGGTAAGTATTTGTGTAACAAGTGATGATAGGGCATATCCTAACCTCAAATTTTTTTTTAATCTTACTACACTTTGGTCACACTTAAAACATATAAGTGAAGGCCATTTCTTGATTTTCTTTTTAATAATGTCATTTCTAATCAGGACTCTCATTTATTTATTGATTAATGACTGTTATGTTTTATAAGACTGCAACCCATCACCAATCTCTGAGACTATTCCAGCCCCCTCAATTTTGCTTGTTTAAAATGGAGGATTGACTGGCCCAGGGCACTGTTTCTCCAAATCAAGTTCATATCCATAATACTTCATTGGCTTAACATGTTATATAGCCCAAGTATGAGAACCCTCAGGTATCAGAGTCTTGTTGTATTATATCCACCTCTGCCTTTGATAGGATATGTATACGGTTCAATCCCTTGGGTTCTTTTTTTGGCTCCAAAGTGGGTTGATTTGTTTTTTAAATGCCTTTATTTGTAACTTAAACCTTTTAATGTAAAGGCTTTCCCTGGGTCTGTATTAAGCATCTTTGCTCAAAACCTTTTGGGTCAGAAAACCAGTTCATCTTTCAGATGTTTGCAAGGTACAGAAGCTACTCAGTTGATGTAATCTTTTTTCCTTATAGAAGGCAATGAGAAGCAGCACATGAAAATCTAGGTTGTGTGAAATCCAAGGTTGAGTCTAACTGTTAGTACTGTCCATTTTCATTTAAAAGTGTTCTTCTCAACTGCTTTGTTCATGAACACTCCATACTCCCTGCTGCCAGAGACAGAACACTTTTTTCTTTGCTAAAAACAGTCATTTCTGAACAGCAAGTTGAGATGGAAGGGGCCAATCCATATACTCAGCTATTAAGAAAACATGACCTCAAACTTTTCCATTAACATTTTAAAGATTGTATTTTTGAATGTCAATTTTGTATTTAAAAATATCAGAACAACAAATTAAAATGTGAAACCCAACAAATATTTCATTAAAAGGCCTGAAAGCCCCTCTCAGCAGCAAAGATAAGAAAGTCCTTGCACAGTAGCATACAATTGAATTATGCCTTGTGCAACAGACAGAAATAACTCTTTTTTGTTCTGCTGCAGCCAAGGAAATTAAAATAATTGTATTTTCTAATTATCGCATTGCAGGAAGAATTTATGAATTGGCAGCAGACATTTGTAAGCAACTAATTAAGGAGTTTTTTTCAGTGTCGGTGTTTGTGTCCAGGGTTCAGACAGGTGCATAGCTAACTGGAATCTTGGGTGAAATCTGGCCTCCACTGAAGTCACTGAAGAGTTTTGCTGTGGACTTCAGAGGGCTCAGGATTCCCCTCCATGAATCTAAAGGTTCTATTAATGGAGACTCTTTAATCTGTAAACTCCTTTTATGCCATGCAACTGCTGAGTACATTTTTAAAACTGACAAGTGATCACCTAAATTGGCAATACTGTAACTTCAGTTTACATGGAGGTGTTAGAGACATGACAGGAGGCAAAAAAGTGGAGTTGTGAACATAACAGTTGCCTTCCCCGCTTCAGACCTGTGATCCATTCTAATCCAGCATTCTGTCTTCAGTGGCAGCCAGCACCAGATGCTTCTAAAGAAGGTGGAAGAAACCCCATACTGGACACACATGGAATAGCCTGCCGATAGGAGATGTTTCTTCCCAACCCAGTCTGTTAGGGTTTGGCTTATGCTCCAAAACATTAGGTTTTATGCACCTTATAAAATATATATTCACCTTTGTTAATGTAGCTGCCACAGCCCTGTCAGAGGTAATGAAGAATATGTTTGAGACAGGAGAATTGCCAGAAGATTTTCCAACCTCACTGTGTATTCAAATCCCCCACAAGAAGAATGCTATGGATTGTAAAAACTACAAAACAATTACCCTTAGAAGCATGCAACACTAAGCTATGTCTACACAGGGATAAAAACCTGTGGTTTTCCTGGGTCAGCTGCTGGCTGGTGGGACTCAGGCTCCAGAGCTAAAAAATCGCTGTGTAGACATTCAAGCTTGGGCTGAAGCTTGAGCTCTGGGACCCTGGGAGGGTGGACGGCCCAGAGCTCAGGCTCCAGTCCAAGCCCAAATGTCTACACAGTGATTTTTAGTGTCTCAGCCTGAGCCCTGCCAGCCTGAGTCAGCTCACCTGGGCCAGCTGCAGCTGTGCTGTTAGTCATTTGTCCCTGTAGACGTAAATTGATGCTTTTGCAAGTTGTTGAAGAGCAAATACAAGGGAAGATTGATAAGGAAATACAAAGCCAACAATATGGCTTCAAAGGCAAAAGGGAACGATACATTTTATTCTGAATATGAAACTCCTTTTAGAAAGATCAACTGACATGGGGAAAATGGTAGAGTTGTTTCACTGACTCCCAAAAAGCATTTGACAGAATTTACACTACAAATTTCTCAGTATATTAAGATATGTAGGGACTGATGGATACGAACTCTGAGTAATAAAACATTTATACTGGAATCAGAAGGGGATTATAATGGGAGGTGAAAATGAAAATGTAATAGAGATCAAGAAAAGAGTGAGACATGGTTGTATAACATCATTTAAATCAGCTTCTGTACCAAATGACTGGAGGATAGCTAATGGGCTGCCAATTTTTAAAAAGGGCTCCAGAGGTGACCCCAGCAATTACAGGCCGGTAAGCCTGACTTCAGTATCAGGAAAACTGGTTGAAACTATAGTAAAGAACAAAATTGTCAGACACCTATATGAACATAATTTGTTGTGGAATAATCAACATGTTTTTTGAAAAGGGAAGTCATGCCTCACCAATCTACTAGAATTTTCTTTGTGGGAGTCAACAAGCATGTGGACAAGAGGGGGTCCAGTGGATATAGTGTATTTAGATTTTCAGAAAGACTTTGACAAGGTCCCTCACCGAAGGCTCTTAAGCAAAGTAAGCAGTCATGGGATAAGAGGGAAGGTTCTCTCATGGATTGGTAATAGGTTAAAAGATAGGAAACAGAGGGTAGGAATAAATGGTCAGTTTTCAGAATGGAGAAAGGTAAATAGTGGTGTCCCCCAGAGGTCTGTACTGGGCCCAGACCTATTCAACATATTCATAAATGATCTGGAAAAAGGGGTGTAAAGAGTGAGGTGGCAAAATTTCCCAATGATACAAAACTACTCAAGATAGTTAAGTCCCAGGAAGACTGCAAAGAGTGACAAAAGGATCTCTCAAAACTGGGTGCCTGGGCAACAAAATGGCAGATGAAATTAAATTTGATAAATGAAAAGTAATGCACACTGGAAAACATGATCCCAACTATACATATAAAATGATGGGATCTAAATTGGCCATTACCACTCAAGAAAGAGATCTTGGAGTCATTGTGGACAGTTCTCTGAAAACATCCACTCAATGTGCAGCGGCCGTCAAAAAAGTGAACAGAATGTGGGGAATCATTAAGAAAGGGATAAATAATAAGACAGAAAATATCATATTGCCTCTATATAAATCCATGGTACGCCCCCATCTTGAATACTGCATGCAGTTGTGGTTGCCCCATCTCAAAAAAGATATATTGGAAAAGGTTCAGAAAAGGGAAACAAAAATTATTAGGAACACGCAATGGCTTCAGTATGAGGCGAGATTGATAAGACTGGGACTTTTCAACTTGGAAAAGAGACGACTACAGGGGGATATGATAGAGGTCTATAAAATCATGACTGGTGTGGAGAAAGTAAATAAGGAAGTGTTATTTACTCGTCTCATAACACAAGAACTAGGGGTCACCAAATGAAATTAATAGGCAGCAGGTTTAAAACAAACATAAGGAAGTATTTCTTCACACAATGTACAGTCAACCTGTAGAATTCTTTGCCAAGAATGTTGTGAAGGCCAAGACTATAACAGGGTTCAGAAAAGAACTAGATAATGGAGGCTAGGTCCATCAATGGCTGGTAGCGGGGCTTTCCACAGGATTTATGGGGCCCTATGCAAGTTACCTGAGGAGGGATATTGAGGGATGGGGGATGGGAAGGCGGTCCCCAGCTAGCACAGCCGACCGACGTGTCAAGGGGGCACAGCCGCCACCCCTGCTTGCAGACCCCCCAATCCCCTTCCTCCCGTTGCCACCTTTCTCTCCGCCACCTGCCTGCCCAGCGCGGCTTCCCTCCGCTGCACCCTCAGTGCGGCTTCTGCCAGGGCACCCAAGCGAGCTCAGGGCTTCTTCCACCCTGTGGCTTGGGCTGTCTGCTTGGGGGTCCCATATTGGGTGGGAGGGGCTCTGGGCAGTGCCCTGCTGGCCTGTGTGTTAATCTGCATGGGGAAATGATGGAAGCTCTGGCCAGGGGCCCCCCCATGAACCCAGCTTTGAGAGGAGATATTCCGCTCTCCAGCGTGCATGGCTCCCTCCTGGCTCCCACAGCCCCATGCCAGCTCCTACTCTGTTGATCTCCCAGGTGGCGGAGAGAAGCCCTCCAGCCAGCGAGCGAGCTGAAGGGAGTGAGCAGTGGGTGCGGGGGAAGGGCCAGGGGGCTTCTTCCACTTCCCCCCACTTTTTTTAAATTTTTTTTTTAAATTTCCCACCCTCTCTGCTGATTGGTTGCAGCAAGGAAGACGCTGGGTACAAACTGCACGCAACCCCGGCCAGCCTGCCTATGGGTAGGGACAGAGGAGTCAGAGCACAGCACAAGCGGAACAAGCCAGGGCCCCACAGCCCAGTGGTGCCCCAAATTTTCGAGTGCCCTACACGGTCGCATATGCTGTGTATGCCTAACGATGGCCCTGGCTATTAGCCAGGATGGGCAGGGATAGCGTCCCTAGCCTCTGTTGCCAGAAGTTGGGCATGAGCAACAGGGAATGGATCACTTGATGATTACCTGTTCATTCCCTCTGGAGCACCTGGCATTGGCCACTGCTGGAAGACAGGATACTGGGCTAGATGGACCTTTGGTCTGACCCAGTATGACCATTCTTATGTTCTTTTATAGGTATATTAATGATACTGAATCTGCAAGTGTCTGTAATAATAAAAGACACAGACTTCAACAAGAAACTGTTGTTGTCCCCATTTCACTCTGAAAGACATCTGTAGCAGTGTCTGTCATTCATTGCAAGCTCTACCCTCCTGTATGTGTGTTGTCTGAGAGACCTTAGGAGTCTGTTGACTTGAGGGCTTGTCTATACACAATTGATTTAGTTAAACCTTTGCAAATCCCCGTGTGGACACATTTATATCAGTTTAAAGCTGGCTCTCTTAATTTAGCGTCTCCTTGCAAATTTACAGAGGCAAGCTAAACTGATATAAGATAGGTTTAAATCTATTTAAGCGTGTCAACACACATAATTGCACTAATTCAACTAAATTCAATTAAAATCATACTTGTTGCATGTTAAAGTTAAACCAGTGCTATTTTGGAAAGAGACTCGACATCAGATCTGATCTACACACAAACTTCTGTCAGCATAAATAAACCAGTGCAAGTGGCGGTGTGGCTATTTTTGTTAAAGACTGGATTATTTCAGGTTAGTTTAAGTTTGTTCCTATTCCACTTAACCTAAACTGACATATGTCTGATTTAAACTGAAATAAGAGTGTCTGCAGTATTTTGCACCAGTTTAGCCATATCACTTTAAAATAACGCCAAGTTAAACCAGTGCCACTTTGTATGTTGACAAACCCACAGTTTAGGTCATATTCTACATATCTGCTCAGGTGTGAGAGACGAGTGGGAGAAAGCTATGCTGACCATGCCATGGCATTATGACAGTAGAGTTTGAAGTTACTTAACTTCGCATATTGTGTGATTAGCATCATGTCATCTTTAGTACATGAAGTTTTTTTCGTGTAGGAAACAATGTGCTGGAGTTGAATCTTAGGAGACATACAACACTCAAACAAAAGTGTTATGTAGAAAACACAACCTTGATTGTAGCATGTGATTAGACTGTTATATCTACTGTTACATATGCAAAGGGCTAGGCTGTCCATATCTTGATCTATTAAAGTAGTAATAATTCAGTAGAACCTTCTTTATTCATACTGACTTGGTAATTCCTTGTGCTCTTCCAAACTGACCGCCTCTTCAGCTGTGCTATCTCTAGCAGTAGAGTCAGCTCTTGTGGTTACCTTCCGGTAACCTCAGAAATTAAATCTATAACTGCCTGTTTTTTAACTTACCTGTACCTGACTAGCTGTGGCTCTAACAACGAGTGACGTGTTCAGGTACCAGGTACACAGGCATGCTGTGTTATGGTCCCCAGGTACCAGTTGTTGAATGATCTTTGATTGTGAGCAATCTGTTTCCTTTTGAGGCACTTCTTCTTCTCCCTATTTTGTTGGACTCAGCCAAACCAGTGTGGCTGCACCTCATAAGGAATGGGGCAAGCTTCAGGAACACGGTTGTGAGATGAGCTCAGGCTGTGACTCAACATCGGTTAGGCATCACCAATGATGAAAGATCCATCTTTTAAATTAGATTGAATTTAAAACTGAGCTCTTGGCCAGTTGTAGTAGTATCAGATGGCAATTTATTCCTCCCACATGTAGAAGAGTTAACTTTGATGTCCTACTCTGCTAATTACATCCTGCCTGCCTTAAATCACCCTGAAGGTTCAATTGACTATAGGATTTCTTCACTTCCTGTCTTAAACTCTTGAGCATTGTTGCTGTTAAAGCAGTTGCCACATTTGATGTCTGAAGTGGTTGCGTTTCAGTGATGGCTGAAGTGATGCCTTTTTATAAACTGTATTTCAGTCACAGTTTATAAATTCTTTGGGATCCTTTCAGGATGAAAGGCATAGATAAGTGTGAAACCGAATTATTTTTATGTCATATCTATTTGCATTTATCAGTTATTTGGAAATTCATCTCACATCACCACCCAGATATACTACTGTGACTGGTGCTTCACAACTGTCTAGAATAGGCAGAGTGCATTGTTTTTAAAAAAAATCCTCCATTCTAAAGACTGTTTTTTATGTGTTTTGGTTATACTACTAGTTAGACTTTTACGTTTTAGAGAGCCCAAATAACAATTGGATACACTGATTAATCAGTGGATTGAGACAGGTAATTAGATGATCATCCAGAAATTATCTGAATGGTAGTATTTATCCTAAAGAACTATCAGGAACAGACTATCTTAGGAATGTTGTGATGTGCTGACAATTGATATGTTTCCAGTGTTAAGCATCAGATGTCTATTCATCTTTCTGGCAGACAGCTGTCATATTGGAAACAAATTGCCTGCTCAGTATTCATGTTCTCAGATTCCGAGTTCCCCTAATATTCACATTCTGTTAATCTAGAAATATCTAGTATTGGTACTCAGTGCAAGTAAAATGCTATTTTCTTCCAAGCATTTTCATACCACATCAAATTAACTATTAATTCCTGTTTTTTAATCTTGTTATGAGCAAGCAAGAGAACAACATTATAGAGAGAGACAGGTCTTCACAGCTAGCATTAACAAAATACAGCTAATATCACTGGGAAAAGAGCTGCCCTACAGTTCTAATCACAGGGCGTATATAAACCTCTTTAAAGGTGAAATGCAAAATTAAAACGGAAATCCAGTGAAGCCCAGAAAAATGTGCTGAATGTCTGCTAGTCAGTACCTTCTGCTTTACTAAAGGCACTCCCAAGTACATAGTGGTCATAGGACTGACCATGTCAAGGAAGCTGATACTTACTTCCTGGTTTGCTGAAACTATCCCAGAAGAACAAAAACAGCAAGGAGTCCGGTGGCACCTTGAAGACTAACAGATTTATTTGAGCATAAGCTTTCGTGGGTAAAAACCCCACTTCTTCAGATGCATGGAGTGAAAATTACAGATGCAGACACAAATACACTGACACATGGAGAGAAGGGATTTACCTCACAAGTGGAGAACCAGTGTTGACAGGGCCAATTCGATCAGGGTGGATGTGGTCCACTCCCAACAATAGACGAGGAGGTGTCAATTCCAGGAGAGGCAAAGCTGCTTTTGTAGTGAGCCAGCCACTCCCAGTCCCTATTCAAGCCCAAATTAATGGTGTTAAATTTGCAAATGAATTTTAGTTCTGCTGTTTCTCTTTGAACTCTGTTTCTGAAGTTTTTTTCTTCAAGTATAGCTACTTTCAAATCTGTTATAGAATGTCCAGGAAGATTGAAGTGTTCTCCCACTGGCTTTTGTATGTTACAATTCCTGATGTCCGATTTGTGTCCATTTATTCTTTTACGTAGGGACTGTTCGGTTTGGCCAATGTACATGGCAGAGGGGCATTGCTGGCATATGATGGCATACATAACATTAGTAGACATGCAGGTGAATGAACCTCCGATGATGTGGCTGATGTGGTTGGATCCTCTGATGGTGTCGCTAGAGTAGATATGGGGACTGTAACAGAGCAATTCACAGATGGTGATACCATCGTTCTCAAAAGAAAGTTTAATTTTTTTAAATTATTTTATTATATTTACTATTATTGTTTGTATACACTTAGTACTCCTCACTGATGTGACAGTCACATTGTGCTAGGCACTGTACACCTAAAGAGCTTGTAGCATGAAGAGCTTATAATCTAAATAGACAAGAAAGATAAAGGTGTGTGTGAAGAAAGTGTTATCCCCATTTTAAAGATGGGGAACTGAGATACAGAATACATTATTTGCAGAGTGCTACCCAGGAAGCTTACAACAGGGCCAGGAGCTGAACAGTACCTTAACTGCTGCAAGACCATTCTTCATCTCCATATCTTCTATGGCGGATATATCCCACTCCATGACAGCTTAGTTAGTGCAGGCATTCAACACGTTTTTGCCTTAACTCAGTCTTCACCTTAGCTTTGCAGTTCAATTTTAACTAGAGAGAGGCCAAAACTTCAACCTTTAATTCAAATCCCTTCAAATAGTTGAGGTTTCATATAGTAGAACCTCAGAGTTACGAACACCTCAGGAATGGAGTTTGTTCGTAACTCTGAAATGTCTGTGACTCTAAACAAAATGTTATGGTTGTCCTTTCAAAAGTTTACAACTGAACATTGACTTAATACAGCTTTGAAACTTTACTATGTAGAAGAAAAATGCCACTTTTAACCATCTTAATTTCTATGAAAAAAGCACAGAAACAGTTTCCTTCCCTTGTCAAATCTTTTTTTAAACTTTCCCTTTATTTTTTTTAGTAGTTTATGTTTAACACAGTACTGTGCTGTACAATATTTGCCTTTTTTGTCTCTGCTGCCTGATTGCGTGCTTCCGGTTCCAAATGAGGTGAGTGGTTGACGGGTCAGTTCGTAACTCTGGTGTTCATAACTCCGAGGTTCTACTGTATTTGAAAGGTACCAAGAGCACCCAGCTAGTTTTGGTTGTAGGTTGGATATGAAACCAGAAGGGGCCTATGTTCTCTAATTCTGGTGTGGACATAGCTGAAAATTACAAGCATAGTTTGTGAGATTTCAATGGCATGGAACCCAAAGCCTTGCATTGATTCTGCCTCAGACCCAAGCCCTAGCCTAACCCTAATGTGGATCAATCCACAAACACCTCTTCTGCAGCTGATCTCTATGGATGCTCCTTGGGATTTAACCAAAACAACATTTTAAACTAAATCACAGGTGTTTCTAATCTGAAGAAACCTTTGCTCCTTATTTCAGTTAAAGAGTTAATGTATAGAGTACTACGATCACTGTTTGGATATGTTGTGCTATTACTACTGTGATGATTGCATGGAATAAGGCTCGCTACAGAGGTGATAATCGAGGAAGCCTTGTTTCTTCTTCAGTGACACATTTTGAGGTTTGCCAGTCAGTTTTTTGGCTTTGTTATTAAATAAGTACGCTACTTCTAAGGGAAGAAATAGCTCATATGTGAGACTTTCAGTCTGTAAATATCTAAGTGCAAACGCATGGTATAAAATAGCTTTTAAGAAAGTAAAGAATAATGTTAGCTTGAAGTTATAGGAACAGAAGCTAAATAAGTGCTGTGAATATACTTCAGACTTTTACATTATGTCCAAATTTGACTGACAAAATAATTCTTGATGATTTGTGTGAAAGGCAAATCAATTCACTTAATACTGGTAGCTTACCTTACATCTTGGCATTTAGTAAATTGAATGTTGGTGAAGTTACTAATCAGAGCTGCAGATCCAAAGGTGCAAATCTATAGGAAGGTAGTTCAAAAGAGAGAGACTGAGAACACTCTGAAATCCCCCCAGCTCACACAGTACTGTTTGTAACTTTTTTTAAGATAGAGAGAGAGAGACAGAGAGCGCGTGTGCCGTTCTTGTCACTAGCAAATTTGGAGCAACCATAGTTAAACAATCTTTGTGATATACTTCCAGCTCCAATTTTAGTCCAAGAAACAGTTCCGTGTCAGGGTTAAAACACACAAGCTGCATAAAATAATTGAGAAACTTTCTGATAAAATATGAAGCCATTCACAGACTTTTAAGGGGAAAATCCCCACCCCCAAGCTGTTTCATTCAGCCCAGACTCTTTCATTAATTATGTCCATTCCATTAAGTTATGTAGAAATTAACTTCAAATGTCACAGATGCCAACTGGTTCATTCTTATCTGACACAGAAAGTTGTATAAATGTTAGTGTTTCTTTCCACCTGGGAATGTTTCTCTTCCTATTATAATTTTTCTCACAAAGGTTAGAATCTAAAATACATGACTGTTTTGCATTCAGATCTAGAGATTATGGATGAGTACAATAAAAAATATTCCTGCCATGGGCAGCTGCCTGCTTGTACTGTGCCTGTTTATAAAATATTTTTTCTTAAATACATGGTGGTTAATCTGTCAGAATCCTGCAAATGGCCCAGCCGCATTGCATTGGCTATCTGGAGTCTGAATTAATAATGTAAAAGTAACTGACTGGGCTAGGCTGAGCATTATCTCATTAGTATTCAGGAGTCCTTCCAAAGGGCAAGGAGGAAAAAGCTGACATCTGAAAAAATGAATTATGGGGGTAGAGGGAAACAGTGAGAAGAACAAAATGTTGTCACTCTCACATCTCAGACCCCATTTGGAACTGAACCTAATTAAAGCAATTGACATGTGGTGTGTTCTCTGGAAGAATCATTTTTTAGTATGGAACTGTAGTAGAATGAGGTCCCTGCCCATTGTGTCCAGGACTAGAGCGAGGCAAAAAATTTCAGATTTGGTGATACCAAAACCTTTCACAAATTCATGTGGATTTTGCCTGATAGTTTCGGCTGGAAAAAAACAACCACCTTAAAATAAAATGGAAAAAAAGGAAATGTTTTATTTCAGTGTTTTCTAAATGGAACGTTTTGATTTGTCATTTCAACTTTTCTTTTTATTAAAAAATAATAAAATGTTTAAAATGTTAGAAATTCAAATGAAATGTTTTTGATTTTGTCAAAATAAATTTTTTTGTTAGACTCAAAATATACATTTTTACCAAACATTTTGAAACATTTTCTTTTTGGTTGAAATTTTTGTTTCGAAATTGCCAGCAAATGGAAAATCTGTTATTCACCCAGGCCCAAACAGTATAAGAGATTGGATGCCCAAAATGAGATCGTTAGGGCCTGATCTGTAGAAGTGCTAAACACCCATAACTCCAGTTGTACTTTCAGACTGAATGAATTATTTATAGTGAAGGAAATCAAGAAAGAACAAATGTGTTATCTCTGTGAAAAAGCACAATGTGTGTGACTTATGTTGCACCAGCAGCCATCTTAAAATGAAACTGCTTTCTAGATGGAAGGCTTCACAACAGACAGATGGGCAGATTCCTTAGCAATGTAAAGGTACTACGTACATCCCGATAAATAGTTTTTAAAAAAGTTATTCATGTTTTTATTCATGGATTAATATGTGATTTACCTTCTACTGATATTTTTCTACTTGTCTCTCAAACCATTTTTAAAATGTGCAGTCTCATGGTCTCTAGCAGAATATTTTAAATACAATTAAAACAGTGACAGGGGGTTAGGAAACCCAGTCAGACAATTCAGTGAAACATGAACAAATGTGTGGTTCTCTCTCCCCCTTTCCCCTACCACCACTTTTAATTCATCCCTTTCCAGCAGACTTCCTTACTCACAACAATTTGCATATATTTGTAGCTTGCTTGTTGTATTTGGCAGACTCATATTTTCATTTTGCTTTGTAAAACAGTGAGTTTGTGGTCACAGGTCCGTAGCTGTTGTTGTTACCCTTGTAGATGATAAATGAATATTTACATTTACATCTCATTAAAAAGGGTTTGGTTTTAAAATCTTTTACGCTACAGTAGATGACAAGCTACAATTACACATATTCTTTTAGGGAGGTACATGCAGTCTTGGTTGAATAATGCGGAGTTCTACGGTAAATATTCATCACCACTGATTCATCTGCTTACACTGAAGGCGATATGGTAAGCCTTCCTAGTAGTGAACCTAAGTAGATTTATCTGAAATGAATAAGTAAGGAAACTGGCAACTGCAGCACTTACAGCTCTGTGGTTAGATAAGTTTTTTTTGTTTTTGTTTTTAAAGTGGTTCTCTTATTTTTTCTGTGGTAGATTTGAACGCGGGTGATTTGGCAGTCAGCAGATTTAAAGCAAACCAAGATCTCATCTATACAGGGACGCTCAAGAGTTAAGATGAATTAACTTAATCTGTGAAGCTAATGCACATGAATTAAAGCACATTAACCCACTGTGTGGATGCTCTCATTCCAAAGTAAAGCCACTACAGTTTTCTGTATGGAGGAAGATTATGCTACAGCAAATTAGGACACTTTTTACTCTGGAATGAGAGCATCCACGCCGGGGTTGAAAGAAAGCACTTTCACTTATGTGCATTAACATCACAGCTTTAGTTATTTGTTTTAACGCCCCATGTAACCCCTAAGTCTGTTTAACCCATGGCTAGATGGCATAGCCCTGAGTAAGGGGCAATGGGTCAGTCTGCCATCCCAGGGCGAGCAGCTGGAAGCATTGTCTCACAGACACCTGTTTAGAGGCACAATTACTCCCCTGTGGAGTGAGTGAGGGAGAGTAATTTAACAATCTGAGAGCAGATGCCCTTCATGTTGCAGATTGTTACACAGGAAGCAAGTCCTTTTATGCATTATCTTCATCCTAGGTGTTTTCTGCTCTCTCTTCCCAGCCAGCAAGGGTAGGAGTCAGGCACAAGTTAAAGGCCCTGATTATAGTCAGTGCTTCCGTGACTTCCTTCTTGTACTAATGGGCTGAATTCTTAACTGGAAATGCATTGTATTGTGTTTCTAGTTCTGAGCTCAGCAGCTTGTTCTTGGTGGCCTATGAGCCCATCCTGGAAATGGTGAACATCTCTGTGAAATAAAATAATTTCTCATTATGACACGAGCAAAACAGGTGCCAGCTCTTGCCTAAGGCTTTAGGCCTCAGCCAAGCACTGACAAATTCATTGCTCAAAACCAGTCTGTTTCACCTGTGTGTTACTATGGGTAAGCTAGGTACTGAACTTATAACTGAGTTTAGTGTTTAGACTTTATGAAATGCTAGTAAATTGCTGCCTGCATTAATCCCACTTATAATACCTTTATTTAAGTTTTTGCTTTATAACTAAAAAATGTTTGCTCTGAAACTGAGAACCCCAGACAGGAGGGATCATCTCCTGCCCATAAAGAAGGGCTATCAAAACGAAATGGGCCATTTTGGAACATCCCAATACAAAGACTTTATTAATTGCCCCTTACGCCATAAAGAGGCTATGTGCAAAAGGGCCCGACCCATCAGCTAGAATTCTGGAAGAAGGAAATGAAAAATGTTCTTGTCAGCCTTTTTTCTCTCTCTTGCTGTTTGGACTCTCATAGGGCAGGAGCTATGCATCAGAAGCAGAGATCCCCAGGGTCAACCTGGGTTAGCCTTAAAAGACATTCAGAAAGTACAGATTACTGCAACAGTCACCTATTAGAACCCTAGACTGTAAGTCACTTGTGTATATATGCGTGCCTGCTTTTACCTAGTAATAACTCTCATTTCTTTTCTTAGTTAATAAATCCTTAGTTTACTATAGGATTGGCGACACAAGTAAAGTTTTCTAAAAGCAAAATTTAGAATTTGGCAGGATCCAGGAGTTATTGGGTGCAGACAATGATGGTCATATTGTCTTGCCTAGCAATGTGGAGAATTTTTATTTTTCTCGTGATTTGACCAGAATTAGGGTCTTATCTAGGTAACATTCTTGGGTCAGTTTTAATCTTGGGTCCACTCAGAAATCACTCATTGATAAGTGATACATGCCGGCCACTTTGGTATCTTGCATAGGGAGTATACTGCAGTATTGCCAACTCCAAATGCTCAAAAATTATGAGTCAAGTTCACTAAAAAGCATGAGATTGGCATTAAAATAATGAGATTATATAAAAAATAATAGCTTTGGTGTTCTCTTTATTTGCCTTCTGCTTTTTGAACCTTATAGGTGCACTGGGGGGTCACGTTTTGACGCTTTCTCCACAGCCATGAAGGTCGGAAAGTTACTTGTTCTTTAAGAATGAAGGCTGAAATTCATCACCTACCCACTTGACTCCAGGAACTGGGGCTTTAAGGAAAACTATAATTATCATGAGACTCATGACAATATCATGAGTTGGCAACACTGGTTACTGTCTTTAAGTTCACAAATGTTACAGCATGAGAAGGAATACTGATAAATACAGCCATGGAGTCAATTTATTTAAAAAATAATGTACTTTGTTTCCCCATTTCCTTATATAAATTACTCTGAATAGACATATATTGATGACTACGTAATGATGACTAAAGAGAATAATGCACTTGGCGAATCTATTACATTTATTAACATTCTCAAGTAATAAGTTTGTGAATAGTCTTATGTCCATCTTCTTGTATGTGTTTATAGCATAAAAATGGAAATAAATTTGTGTAGCCAACCAACTACTAGTCTTAATATATCTGAAAGGAAATGAAATACATTTTAGGCACAGATGAAGTGTGGCATTATTTGTTTATAGCCAAGCCTTTCAAATTAAACATGTCTGCAGTGGTGAAAAGATGTACCGTGAAAGACCACAAGAGATGAGCAACCCCCTCACCATTGCTGAAGTTACCCTGATGTATAGATAATACAGAAACAGATTGCGAAACTCCTTTGCATTCTCCAGGAGAGTACTCATTAGTTAAACACACAGATTAATAAAGTGACAGAATTCCTTTTTTGGTGTGGACTTTCATCAGCTAGCCCCAAATTATATGAAAATGAGTAAGGAAACTAGCCTTTAATAATCTGAAACTCAGAACAGTTACCTAAAGGCATATACAATTCTCCAGTGATTGCTTACTGCCAGCCTTCTAATTTACAGAGTCTTTTCACTGGGAGCTGAAGTAAAACCCACAGATAGGAATCCAGCAAAGCATTGTTATAATTCAGCCAAATGTGTTACTTCTGAACATGTCTGTCTAAGCATTTGTACTAGGCTCATTATCTCATCACTGGGTACCCACTGTATATTGTATTTTGAGAGTTACCAACCCTGCTACATGAAGAAGTTTTTATTTTGTAACAGGCCTTCACCTGGAGTGAGGGCTCTTCTAGTGGGTCATGCTGCTCACTTTGCTTCATGGCACAGTTCATGTATTTATTTCTAAACCACTTCCGATAGCTCACAGTATTACAGAAATGTAGGGATGGAAGGGACCTTGAGATCATCTAGTCCAGCTCCCTGAGTTGAGGCAGGATCAAGTAAAACTAAACCGTCCCTGCCGGATATTTGTCAGACCTGTTCATCGCTGGAGGTTTTTAAGGGGATTCCACAACCTCCCTTGGCAGACGATTCCAGTGCTTAAGTATCCCTATACTTAGAAAGATTTTCCTAATATCTAACCTAAATCTTCCTTGCTGCAGATTAAGCAGATTTCTACTTGTCCTATCTTCAGTGGACATGGAGAGCAATTGATGGCCGTCCTCTTTATAACAGCCCTTAACATATTTGTCCCCCCTCCATCACCTTTTCTCAAGACAAAACATGCACAGTTTGTTTTTAATCTTTCCTCATAGACCAGGTTTTCTAAACCTTTTATCACTTTTGTTTCTGTCCTCTGGACTCTCTTCAGTTTGTCCACATCTTTCTAGAAGTGAGGCACCCAGAACTGGACACAGTACTCCAGCTGAGGCCTCACTGTGCTGAGTGGAGAAGGACAATTACTTTCTGTGTTTTATATACGACATACCTGTTAAGACACCCCAGAATGATACTCACCTTTTTTGCAACAGCTTCAGTTTGTTGGCATATATTCAATTTGTGATCCTCTTTAACCCCAGATCCTTTTCAACAGTAGTACTGCCTAGCCAGTTATTCCTTGTTTTGTAGTAGTACATTTGATTTTTTTCTTAAGCGTAGTACTTTGCACTTGTCTTTATTGAATTTCATCTTGTTGATTTAACACCAATTGTCCAATTTAGCAAGGTCATTTTGAGTTCTAATCCTGTCCTCCAAAATGCTTTCAACCCCTCCCAGTTTGGTGTCAACTGCAAATTTTTAAGCATACTCTCCATTCCATTATCCAAGTCATTAATGAAAATATCGAATAGTACCAGACTTAGGACTGACCCCTGCAGGAGCCCTTAGGTACTCCTTCCCAGTTTGACAGCAAACCATTGATAACTATTCTATCAACAAGTGGTGCACCCACCTTATAGTAATTTCATCTAAACCAATGGTTCTCAACCAGGGATACGCATACCCCCTGGGAGAACGCAGAAGTCTTCCGGGGGTACATCAATTCATCTAGATATTGCCTAGTTTTACAACAAACTACATTAAAAGCCCTAACAAAGTCCATACAAACTAAAATTTCATACAGACAATGACTTGTTTGTACTGCTTTATATATTATACAGTAACATAAAGTGCATATACACACTGTATTAATCAGAATTTTGTCGTTTACTGACGTATGCAAGCATGGTAATGATGTTGAAGTTGTCATGGTGTGTATATGGTTGCAATGTAAAAATGGATAGTTTTTTTTTTTTTTTAAATGAGGCACTAGAAGTGGCGGTAGTGGCAACAGTGAAACTTGCAAGAAATTGAAAGAAGACAACCCACAGTCAGTTCCGTGAGGAATATATTGCTTTGCCATTCACATCTATAAATAGTGTTCCACCTCAAGCGTTGTGCTTCCTTTGCCGAGAAACTCCATCAAATAACAACATGAAGCTGGCACGTTTGCAATGACATTTGAAGACAAAATACACTGTGCATGCAGGGAAGCCAGGAGAATTTTTTTCAAAGAAAGATTTCTCAGTTTGATACTTGCGAGCTTAAAATGAAAAAAGGTGCAACCATTTCTACGAAAGCACATGAAGCTTCATATGTAAATCATTTGGCCCACTTGATATCTGAGTTCTAGTAACATTTCTCCAACATGCCACACAACTCAGCTCAAGTTGACTGGGTAAGAACCCCACTCATTTTGTCAGATGTTAGCAGCAGTAACCTCTCTGCCAGTCACAAGAAAATCTTCTTGAGCTATCCTCAGACTGTGGGCTGCAAATGACGTTTAATGACTCCACACTAACTCAGTTCTGGTGTTTGATACAGAGTACGCTTTGGATGTTCTGTTACCTGTGGGTCAATATATCTTTGTGACATCTCATTTTCTGCTCTGACTGCCATCAAGACAAAGAGTAGAAATAGCCTCAATGTGGAGAAAAACCTAATTGTTGCTGTTGTCATTCTGGGAGGCAGTGAAGCAAGGCTCACAAGTGAAAAACAGGCTTAAGTATCACACTGAAATGCAAGTACAATATTTATATTCCAATCCATTTATTTTATAATTATATGGCAAAAATGAGAAAGTAAACAATTTTTCAATAATAGTGTGCTGCGACATATTTTTGTCTGATTTTGTAAGCAAGTAGTTTTTAAGTGAGGTGAAACTTGGGACATGAAAGACAAATCAGACTCCAGAAAGGGGTACAGTAATCTGGAAAGGTTGAGAACCTCTGATCTAGACCACAAAGTAGACCATTTGTTGGCCAACCGAAGCAAAGCCTTTCAATCAACTCGGTGGACCAAAGGGACACTCAGGATGAGAGCTGGGCATAATTTTTCAGAAGAACCATTTTTTTTCACCAGAAATGCAGAGTCTGATCAACCAAAACATTTAGTGAATTCTGTTGAATTTGCCAAATTCTTTCAGTTGATTTAAAAAAAAATCAAAACATTTTGTTTTGACATTTTCAAAATTAAACGTTTTGATTTTTCACTTTGAAACAATTTTGTTTTGATAGTTGCTTCAATTTTATTTTTTTAATCTTTAAACTACCTCCTTCCCCCAGAAGACTAAACTAAATGTTTGTTTTTTCAACCAAAAATGATTTTTTTTATTTGAATTGGCCAGTGAATCAAAAACTCAGTTATTTGCACACCTCTACTTGGATAGAGGAGTGGGAGGTGAGGGGCCTGGGTGGGTGTACAGTTTGGCCCACATAAGCACCAAAGTGTATGAGCTGCTACTCTATTGCTGAATATTTCCAGTGAAGATTATTCCATAGCTTCTCAAGGGCAGTCTGTTCCATTGTCTAACTGCTCTTTTTTAGTTGTAATTTTTTCCGAATACAGCTCACATTTTTCTCTCAGGCAGCTTAAGCCCATTTTTATTTTCTTTCTTCTTTGACAAATGAAAATTGATCAGTCTTCTTCATGACATCCCCTTACATACTTATAGATAGTTATCACATATCTTCTTTCAGATGTTTTTTCTCCATGGTAAAGACAGCCATTTCATTTAACCTTTCCTAAGAGATTAGGGGGGTAAAATTCTCCTCTCAGAGATACACTATGGCTTTTGACTATGATGATTCTCTTTCCATGTGATAAATGCCCGTATGTTAGCGGCAAGACTTGCCGTGTGGAAATGAGGAGAATATTGCAATTTTCTAAACTTTTTATCATTTTGTTGTTCTCCTCTTCTTCTGTTCATGTGCACGCTCATGATCTCTCTCTCTCTCTCTCTCTCTCTCTCTGTGAACTTCATGGCTGTTTCATAAAATATGGCTCCCCAAGTGAATACATTTGTCCATTTGAGATCTATACTGTCCTGAGTAGAACTGGATTCTTGCCTTCTTAATTTTAGGGCTATCCTCTAGTAATATAGCTCTTTTGGAACATAATTACATGATTGGCTCTTGTTTGGTTGATAGCTATATAACCTTTAGCTGCAATCTTCTCAGATCTCTAATTCAGACTACATCTACGCTCCATACCAATTTGAAGTGGCACGTAGGGTATAAGTAGCTACACACCACAGTGAAAAGTAGGCTATGTCCACACTGTTGTGCGCAGAAACACATGTGAGTGAAAATCTGTCAGTGCCTTTCCCCAGTGCCAGAATCTTTCACTGTGGTGGGGAAAGACTCTATGCATGCATGCAGTAGCACAGAATTCCCCCAGAAGTATGTTGCTAATTTATGAGCTGCAAATATTTTTATTTTTTTTATGAAGAAAAAAGCTTCTGCTCATATGTTGCTGCAGTTCTGCCTTTTGCCCATCAGAGGGTGCTGTGGTGATAGAACACAGCAGCAGCTCCCAGCCAGCTAGGGAAGAGAAAGAGCCTGCCTTCTTCACAGCGCCTGTCAGCTAGATCAGGAGACGGGCTATGGGGAGACAGACAGAGTGGGGTGCTGGAGCGGGGTCAGGCAGGGGCTCATAAGGGCTAGTGGGGAAGGACAGATGGGGGCAAGGCTGAATGGGAGTGGAGGCACAGGGCCACAGGGGGGAGGGAGGTTCAAGGCCACATGGTGATGGGGGAGGGGGTGCAGAGCTACCTAGGGACAGAGGGTGGGTGAGTGGGGGCAAAGACACATGGGCACGGGGGAGGGGATGCAAAGCCACACACAGGGACAGGGGATGGCTGAGTGGGGGCACAGAGACACATGGGGTCAGGGTGGGGTGCAGGCACACATAGGGATGGGGTGGCTGAGTGGGGGCACAGGGAGGGGGTACAGAGCCACATGGGGACAAGGAGAGGGGGTACAGGGCCATATGGGGATGGGGGGAGTGGGTGTCTGAGTTGGGGTGGAGGGACACATGGACAGGGCGCGCAAGGACACATGCGTGTGCAGGAACACATGGGGATGGGGCACATGTGTCTGACTGAATGGGAGAGGCTAGAGGTCAGCCAGGGTCTGCATGGGGGAGCTCCCTAACAATCCCTCCCCCCAAAAAAACCTATTCCATACTTTTCCCACCCACACCCAACAACCCTCCAAGTTCACACCCAAGCTCATTCCCAGCAAGTTACTTCCCTCTCCCTCAGCTCCTCCATTATCCTGACTCGTGCAAGACTTTGTGCCGCTTCTGAAGGGTGCAGGAAATATGGTTCTGTATTGTAGTTTAAATTAACTATTACTCAGCGTTCTGTATTAATATGCCTAGTAAGGAATCTATTTGTCAAAAAACATTTCCTGAATCTTTTTTGTTGTCTGTATTGTTAGACATACTTGCTGACAGGTATTTTGAAATAAATGACCAAAAATCATTTAAACTGGTGTGATTATATTGTGTTGTTTTGACAAATAAAATATGCAGAATTTTGCAGAATTTTAAAATAGTGTGCAGAATTTTTAATTTGTTGTTGAAGAATTTTTATTGTTTTGGTGCAGAATTCCCCCAGGAGTAAGCAACAGGGAGGCAGCTGTGGGACACGACACACTAAAAATAACAGTGTAGCCAGGGGATGCACATGCCTAAACACTGTGGGTATGTTTTTACTCACCTAAGCAGTGCCTCGCTGTTTACACCACTAGTTATACCTGTACTAGGGGAGGTTTAATGTATATACTCTACATGCCGCTGAAAGGGATTGCACCTAGTTAGTACTTAATGGTAAACCATCAAGAAAAACCCAGAGTTCTACTGGTGATCAGTAGGTGGCACTCTTTTCTCTCTAGCTGCACTAAATACAAGCTGACAGAAGTATTACCTTTCTTATGAGACATAATAGTGAAGTCATCCTGAACATTTGTGGTTACTAAAGTTCCAGTGGCACTTAGAACAAGAATAGGGATCCTAGTTGCAGTATCCTGGCCAAATTCCAGTTTAGGCAATTATCCTCTGCCTGCCTGCCTATAGTTTCATTTGGATGCGTTTTTCTCTTCCACGCCAATTCTCAGCATTTAATAGCCATACAGCCTTAGGCTGGGATAAAATACAACATGGTTTTACAAAAGGTAGATTGTGCCAGACCAACCTGATCTCCTTTGAGAAGATGACTAAGTTTTTAGACAAAGGAAATGAAGTAGATCTAATCTACCTGGATTTTCAGTAAGGCATTTGATACAGTTCAACATGAAAAATTATTAGTTAAATTGGAGAAGATGGGGATTAATATGAGAACTGAAAAGTGGACAAGGGACTGGTTAAAGGGGAGACTATGAGCAGTCATACTAAAAGGTGAACTGTCTGGCTGGACGGAGGTTTCTAGTGAAGTTCCTCAGGGATCATTCTTGGGACCAATCTTATTTACTATTTTTATTACTGACTTGGGCACAAAAAGTGGGAGTGGGCTAATTACATTTGTGAATAACACAAAGTGGGGAGGTATTGCCAATATGGAGGAGGACTGGAATATCATACAAGATGATCTGAACAACCTTGTAAACTGGAGTAATAGAAATAGGATGAAATTTAATAGTGCAAGATCATGCATTTAGAGACTAGCAACAAGAATTTTTGCTATAAGCTGGGGATGTATCAATTGGAAGTGATGAAGGAGAAAAGCCTGGGTGCGTTGATTGATCACACGATGACTAGGAGCCACCATTGTGATGCGGCTCTGAAAAAGGCTAGTGCAGTCCTAAGATGCATCAGGCGAGGTATTTCCAGTAGACACAGTACCATTATACACCGTAATGGTGAGACCTCATCTGGAACATTGTGTGCAATTCTGGTCTCCCATGTTTAAGAAAGATGAATTCAAACGGGAACAGGTGCGAAGAAGGGCTACTAGGATGATCCGAGGAATGGAAAAACTACCTTATGAGAGGAGACTCATAGAGCTTGGCTTGCTTAGCTTGTGCAGGAGTTCAAGTTAGATGATCATGATGGTCCCTTCTGACCTTAAAGTCTGGGAGTCTGAATGGCTAGTGCAGTGTTAATCAGCTATGTTTTATCCCAGAGCTAGTTGCATTCCAGTGGTGGGAGAAGAAGTTTCTGTGAGATTCCTGTAATGTAGGTAGAGCATCAATAGCTAAATTTGCACAAATGTTCATTCTAAAAGCAGTTTTTCAGCTGCTTATAGCTGTGGTGAACTTTTTACTTTTTGGGATGAAAGTTTGCATGATTGTTCTGAGCCTGGGAATAGATTTTTTTTTTTTGTCTGAGGCCATAATTCAGCCATTTTCAGTAATAAAGGGAAAACTCAGTTTTTCTACCATTATAATTTTTTTGCTCTAACTGGAGCAAAATCTTGAATCTTGAAACATGGCAAGGAGTTACATTGGGTCACAGATGTGCCTCTTGATTGGGTGAAAATCCGTTTTTGATTAGGTTGAGTTAAAAGTGGTTGTTTTTTTTTAAAGCACATTTCATGCATGTGCACTGGTGTTTTTGGTACAATAAACAAGCTTTTAATAGTCCGCCAATTATCTGAGAACGGATATGGAATAAAATAGGGTGATTATGCTCCTCACACACACACGCATAATCCACTGATATATGCTTTGCATGAGATAAGGCTTCTATCTAATTCATTGTTTTAAAAATGTGCATTCAATGAGTCAGAGCTCTCTGTTGCCTCATTGAGTGCTCATATTTGTTCAGGACAGTTAGTTCCACATGCTATTCCTTTATTGTTTTTCTTTACTTAACCAATTTCATACAAAAACGAAGTTAAAAAACTATTAAGGCTGCTCAGTGAGGCAGGTAGAATGAGAAGCATGGCTGGAGAGTAAGAGGCAGAGGTCCTTTTCCTTATTATTCATAGAAGCTGCACTCTGGGCGAGACAGGGGACCACGGTTGGACAATGTGGATATAAAATAAATATTGAACAACTGCTTCGTTCACTGAGCACCATCCAGCCTGTAAGCTGGGGCATGATCCAGTGCCTATTAATGTCTTCCCTGGGTGTTGTGGCGAACATATGTGATTGTAGTTAAAGGCAATACACAAAGGGGAAGAGTTATGTTGTCTAGGAAGCTTTAACTTTGGTGTCCCCATACTCTGCAGTGCCTCACTTTGGAACCTTAATGTTGTTTTAAGGCAAATTTAAAAAAAAATCTCAGGATTCTAGGCTATACATGTAAGATTATTTAATTAGTGTAGCCTCTACTATAACCCCCAGATCTTTCTTTTGGGTACCACTGCTTAGCCACTCTTATCCCCTTCTGTGTTTGATTATTCATTCCTATGGGGACTATTTTACATTTGTCTGTGATTCATCTGACTGCATTGATTTCATCTTATTTTCCCCATTATCTAGTTTATCTCCGATATTAATCCTATTCTAGATTCATAGATTCATAGATATTAAAGTCAGAAGGGACCATTATGATCATCTAATCTGACCTCCTGCACAACGCAGGCCACAGAATCTCACCCACCCACTCCTGCGAAAAACCTCTCACCTATCTCTGAGCTATTGAAGTCCTCAAATCGTGGTTTAAAGACTTCAAGGAGCAGAGAATCCTCCAGCAAGTGACCCGTGCCCCATGCTACAGAGGAAGGCGAAAAACTTCCAGGGCATCTTCCAATCTGCCCTGGAGGAAAATTCCTTCCCGACCCCAAATATGGCGATCAGCTAAACCCTGAGCATATGGGCAAGATTCACCTGCCAGATACCCAGGAAAGAATTCTCTGTAGTAACTCAGATCCCACCCCATCTAACATCCCATCACAGGCCATTAGGCCTATTTACCATGAATATTTAAAGATCACTTAATTGCCAAAATCATGTTATCCCATCATACCATCTCCTCCACCTCCCTCCCAGCCTTGTATCACCCACAAATTCGATTAGCATATTTTCCATTCTACCCTCCAAACTGATCGTGACAGTATTAAATGAATGTGGACAAAATACAGACCACTCTCTTTTAAAAGTGCAGTCCCAGTGTTGTACAACAGTTTGCCATTCACAGCCAATATTCTCAATGGGCCTCCCCCAACACACACACACACAAATCCAGAAGCCAAATAACAATCTTTCATTAATCACCCATCACTGTAAAAAAACAATACAACAGCAAAGCAGAGTACAGAGAATATGCTGCTGTCATATAAAGTTTTCCCTGGCATTCATTTGAGGTGACTTGTGTAACTCAGTTGTGGCTTTGCTACTCATGAGGATGCAGTCATCTCTGATACAACATGATGTTGTGGCATAAATATTTTATCTCATATGTTCTCATTGTTCATATTTCTGTTTATTATGTCCTTTGGTGACCAAATGCAATCTGCTTAGCTAAAACAGAATCATGTTTCTAAAATTAATATAGTACAATTACCCATCCTAGTGACAAAAGCCATTCACTGGTGGCCACTAGCAATTATCTAAGTAGGTTCATATGAACCCAGTTTAGTTAATTGCACTGTGTTTTATAATCCAAAAGGTCCAGGCATCCCCTTTTTTTCTCTCTTCAGAAACTCCTTCCTCTCGCCCCCGTTCCCTCTTTAGTTTAAAAATGATTAATATATTGTCTCTTGATCCCTGTTATCCTCCTACCCTTGCATCACTCTGAATTGCAGCAGGAATTCTCTAGCAAATATTTCCTTCTGGCTTTAAAGACTTGGATAGTTCCAGAATCCTCCTCACTGATGCAAAGGAGGTGCTGTGTGTGCCTGCAGCCTCAGGACACTCTTCATGAACACATAAGTGCAGTGGTACAAAAATTAGCACTATGCTGCATCTTGTGTATACTGAGCAGCCTTAGCTCACATCAGAGTCAATGTTAGTTGAGAGCACTCTGCACATAGGACAGGATCCATGGAGGCTCTCTGGAAGTATTGGATGCTTGTCTCATGGACCTTGTAGCAAATAAGGTCTATTCTCCCTTTTGTAAGATCCCTACTTACTCTGTGCCCAGCTGGTAGTGAGTGACTCCTTTGAGTGCTGCTGTGGTAACAGAGGTCCCAAGGACAGCAGAGTGGGTTTGCAGCAGGGACGATAAAGAGTTTCCTCCTTGCAAGGCCTCCAAGCCCTCATCACATGGCCAGCGAGAGGATATTTGTGGGGATAGCAGTAAAGACAAGGACTGGAAGTTGGCCAGAAGAGTAGAGGAATAGAGAAGAGGGTAACATTTTGAATGTGAATACCTCAAACATCTTGTATTCCATCTGTTTCTTCTTTCCCTCCTTCCCACATCATCTGTAAAAGGTTGAGAAATTAATGCCAGGCTCCAGTGACAATGACTGCCCCTCGGTTGAGAAAGTGACCTTGATGGGGACTATATTCCCTACCTTTTGCTTCAGGCTTTCTTCTTCTGTTTCATTATAGTGCCATAGATTATATTTTGTGTCAGATTGCTTTATCAGTTCACAGATCAATGGTTTCCCACTATCACGCCATTATGCTGAGCAGTGTAGTTCAGTGCATGTAGCAGTGAATTAGGACTGAGACCTCAGTACCTAGAGAAGGTCAAAAATTTTCCATCCACACCATATTTTGAAATGAAAAATGGCCTATTTTTTTAAACTTAAAACATTTCCAAATATATATTAAATTTTCTGATTTTTCCTCAAAACAGAAAATAAAGGGAAAAAGAAAAAAAATTACAATCTTTCTACCACGGAATGCAATAGAATGAATAGTATCTAGGTTTGGTTTGGTTTTTTCACTTTCACATTTTTTCCTTTCACCACTCTGTGAGCTTTGTAAACTTCCTTAACTATGGAAGTGGCAAAAAGAAAAATGAGACTAACTCTAATACTCTAACTTTCCAAAACTGAAGAAACTCTGAAAAGTTAGAATAGCAAAAGGAAAAATTGGGGGCGGTGGGGGGAGAAAAATTGTGACTATAAAACCCGTGAACATCATTGTAGCACAATGATGGTGGCAAAAATAAAAGAGGGAGGGGAGAGGAGGGGAAAAGTCAACATTTTTATTGAAAAAGTATTTATGAAAAAATTTGGGAAAAAAAATAAAAATTTGTTGAACCCTGTGAAATGGCAACAATTTAAACTTTTCATGAAAGTTTTTAGACTAGTTCCATGGGCACTAGCTCTGCCACTTTGAGACCTTGGGCAAATCCCTTCAGCTCTGCTCTTCAGCTCTGCCTTTGTAAAACAGTGCTATGGATACTTCATCTGAGGCTCTTATGGAACTGAAGAGTGCTATGGAAAGGAATGTACTATGTTTGTTTTAAAAGTCTCCATTGCATAAATTTCTACAGGCACAACACATATGAATTTCTGCCTTTTTGCTCTTCTTACTAGTTTAGGGGAAATCTTCTTCAAAAAGATCAATCTTCTCCTTTGCAAGCAGCAGAGAGCACCTAATCTTCAGTTCTTTAGGTGAAAATGAAGGTATAATAAATATTACAAGAGATTGATTTCTGAATCATTAGTAGGATTTATTGATATGATGAATGCATCATAATGATCAAGTGAAGCCCCACAGGCTTTTGGTGGCCACCAAACTTTACAGTCTGATTATATCTTTTTTTTTTTTAAAGGAGAATTGCATCTTATTTTTCTTTATTTCAGAAAACCATCAGCTTTTTTCTCAGCTGTTGGAACAGCTCAGATTTCTTTGGCTGCAGCAACACAATGATCCTTTGGAGACCTTGTTCTTGGCCCTGTCATTGCTGCAATCCTCTTCACGCACACAAGAGTTATTTTTACTACCACATCTCTGCTGCACTCAATTGGTTTCTAGCTCCTGGGAACCTTTCTATAGGTTTCTTCACTAAAATGCCAGCACAGCACCCAGAATATTGATACACACGTTCACACACAAAACTCAGGCTGTGCAACTACTGGCTTCATTACAGCTGGCAGTGTAAGGAAAAGTCAGTAAGAGACTGAATTATAACTAGTGACACTTATGAAATGTAAAGAAGGAAGGAGAAGATAAGAGGAACAGAGGGAGGGAAGATGGAGCAGATAAATGATGCACAATGTAAGGCCTGGAGAAGCCAGCTGACTAGGAAGGAATGAGGGTAGAGTGTGTGACCTTCAGCAACTGAAGTAATTACAAGATTCCCTGAGTTTTGTTTTGTTTTTTTTTAAATGAGGAGCCAGGTTTTCATATATTTCTATGTCCAATATTTCATCTTGTAAGGCCTGGAGAAGCCAGCTGACTAGGAAGGAATGAGGGTAGAGTGTGTGACCTTCAGCAACCGAAGTAATTACAAGATTCCCTGAGTTTTGTTTTGTTTTTTTTTAAATGAGGAGCCAGGTTTTCATATATTTCTATGTCCAACATTTCATCTGAGATTAAATTCGCTTCTTCAGAAAAAACTACCAAAGATCCTAGCATTTCTATAATAAATCCATTTTGAGGGGCTGTGAGGAACTCAAATGGACTGAGGTGTTTTTGTGTGTGTGTAGGGGATGAATGCCTGCTAGTGGCTATGAATTCCTTTGGACATTCCTTTGGAATGGATGGAAACATCTCTTGTTAAATTTCAATGGGAGTTTTACAAGTGCCAGATCCTGACTTCCCATCTCAGCTGACTGTAAAATAAAGCCCTAGTAAATATGAGTGAATCCACACTTCTACTTAGAGTGAAATAAATAATTATCAGAAGAGCTAATGATTATGAATGGTTTATAAAACAAGACTACATTGAAAATTCTAGCTACAGCCATACAATCAGTTCTTTTAAAGGCAAATTAGTATTTCTCCATACCAAATAGCTGATTTCCATACATAAGAATGGTCATACTGGGTCAGAGACCCATGGTCCATCTAGCCCAGTATCCTGTCTTCCAACAGTGGCAAGTGCCAGATGCTTCAGAGGGAATGAGCAGAACAGGGCAATTGAGTGATCCATCCCCTGCCATCCAATCCCAGATTCTGGCAGTCATACAAAACCACATGCAGTTGATTCTCATCCAGCCTCAAGCTCATGGATGTTTAGCCTAATACAGCTCTCTAGGTATACTAACTTGTACGTTAATGCTCTATAATAAAACAATGCAATTTAATTCACTGAATACATTTTTAACTTTGCTTTCAAGTAGTATATCAGAGCCTATAAGATTTTTTTGCTAATGATCCAAACAAATAGCTATTCAGATAGAGTAGGAAGAGGCTGTAAGAGCAAAACACTTGTCTGAAAAATCACAGAGGACTTTTAAATAACAGTAAATAACGGACACACATATCATTGTCCAATTTACTACGTTTCAACAAGTCCCACCAAGTAAGAAATGTGTGGAAGCTAGGAGCAAAAGTTTGATTTAATCCTAATGTGGAAAGAAGGGAAAAAAATCAAACTCAGTGCAAAATCACAGAATTTAAAATGTGCATATTTCAAATGGTCTGGAAACCGTAATGGCACATCAGTGGGACAGTTAATCAACCTTTAACTGACTATTCCATAATTTTCATCCCCCACATGTTACTTCAGGGACTCACTAAAACAACCACCATCACCCACCCTTTAAAATACCAGATATTTATAAATTCACTGATTAAAATAAAATCCTGCTTGTGAATCTCAGTTTGGTCATCTCGAGTTTCTATAGAAGACTTGTGATTTTCTAGGCTGAGGTTGTAAAGTACATACCACACAATGCCTAAGTGTTGGGTGGTGAGTCATGGAGAGCAACAGGGACTTGTGCCTTTGTAGATCCAGCCAGTCTACAACAGATTTCTTACATCAGGAATAAGGAGTGAAGCTAAACAAGACACTCAGACTTTGCTGGTCAAGTAGGTGCAGGAAAATTCCCTTGGGGCTGTGGGCAGCCTGGTGTATGTTAGAGCAGCTCAGGAAATAGAAACTGAAGGCTAAAATAATGTCTATTTTAGAACCTTTGACTCAGAAGAGTAGGATTGCAAGGCAACTTATGAGCCATCGATCTTTTAAAAATGACAGTGAATGAAGCTCTGAAACCGATCTCAAGCAAAAGGGCTACGTCACAATCAAGAGGAAACTGTTAAGTTAGGACAACAGCTCTTCCTACACTGTCAATAGCCTAAAATGACATTAGTAAATACTCTAGAATTTTAGTGTTGATTTTCAAGGTTATTAGGTCAACTGGGTTTTTAAATGAACAAACATATTTGAAGATAATTTTGTAAGTGTGATTAAACATTTTTGGGGGAGAACAAGCTGAATGGCACAGGATTAATATAATGATATAGAGCTTTTCAGCACGTTCACTAGTTCAATTCAGATACGGGAAGGAAATAACTAAAAGTTTACAATCTGAGAGGAGCTTTGTGACCTGTGTGAAGTAAGTTAATGTCCCCAATGGACAGGCATCCACCTCAAGTAATCACCAACATAGCTAGTATCCTTTTTGGTACAGATGTCAGGAAGTGAATATGCATGGAAGCACCTATCCTCCCACATGAGGCCTTGAAAGGAGCCTGACCTTCAGAGGATGGATACGGAGCACTTTCTGAAAAATGGGCCCCTTTAAGTTGCCTGAAGTTCGGTAACTAAAAACTGAGGGACTCAAAATCAAAAGTCACCCTTGAAAATCTTGCCTTGACTAATTAAAATATTCATTAGGAAGATGGGATACATGGAGGCAAAAAAGGAAGCCAAATGAAGTGTTGCAACAGCTAAAAGTATGGCCTGTGATGAGCTATATAACTGACCAGGAGGGAGAAAAGATCATTTATAGACTTACCAAGGCAAGAGAGAAAATGATGAGGGGCATGAATAGGTTGCTTATATTAGAAATGAATATGGTATATTGCAAATGAAGGGTGAATCAACAGAGTTTGGAGTGATTCTTTTGGTAAGAGTGATGAACAAGGAAAACCCAAGGGAGGAATAAAGAATGTGTAACCCGAACCAGGACATGATAGATTTCATACAGGAGGAAGAGGTTACAGAAGCACTGGGGAAAATTTAAAAGGGGAGAGCATCTGGGCCAGATGAAGTACTAGTGGATGCGGTAAAATCACTGGGAAAGGAAGACATCAAGTATCTTACAAGTTTGCTCAATGATATTCTTGAGACATAAAATGCTGGAGGAGTGGCATAAAAGCTTTGTGGTGCCTATTTTTAAATATAAAGGAGATGTTACACTGTGTACTAATTACTGCCCAATTAAGCTAATGTCACATGCTATGTAGGTATGGGAGAAGGTTATTGAAGTTTCTATGTGGAACGGTTGAAATTTGAAATGATCACTATAGATTCATGCTAGGAAGGAGCACAACTGATGCCATATTTGTGCTATGAATCCTCATGGAGAAGCTCAGAGAAAAGAGATGACAACTGGGTATTGTGTTTGTGGACCTGGAAAAGGTGTAAGGTCATGTTCCAAGAGTACTGGTTTGGTGTCATTTGCGACGGAGAGGTGTGCCAGGAGGATATGGTCAGTCTGACCCAAGATATGTATGATGGAGTGACTACCATAGTCAAAACTAAATGGGGCTACAGTAGAGAAATTCCAGTAAATGGAGATGTTGAGATGGTCAATTGGTTGGACACTCTGTGGTAGGAAAGGAAACAAGGTTGTAAGAAGCATAATGCATTTCCTCCGATTGAAGACAAGTTGAGAGAGGCTAGGCTATATTGGTATGGCATATGAGGCCAGAGCACCATAGCAGTTGGATGGCTCTGGCAATGACTGTGGACTGAAGACGACCAAGGGGGAAACCAAAGACTCGGTACGTGGACATAGATCAGTGGATCTCAGAGAGCGACCCATCTGTACAACAGCCTAGTGTACAATAATGAATTTTGGAAGAATGCTATAAAAGTCACCAATCCCAAATAGGGAAATGCCAAGAAAGAAAACGAAGACTTACCCCCAGGTCACATAAGAAGAAAAAACCCCATATTTGGGTTTTAAAGGAAATCGGGCTAAACTTTTACATGGATGTAGTGCCTGATTGTGGCCTGGCTCTATGCAGCTGCAGGGGCATAAGGGAAAGCGAGATTCCCCTGCCCCTCACTGCCTAGCACAGCTCCCCGCATCTCCAGTGCAAGTGTGAGGGGAGAACAGGTACTGCACGTCCAAAACTCCCCCTCCCACGTTGCAGGTGGGCGGGAAGGGATGTGGAACAGATGGAGCCTCTGTTCTGCTCCAACTCCCACATCCTGGCTAGCATGGGGTGGAGGTTGTAAGTTAGCAAGAGCCAGTAGCAGAGGACTTGAGGACCTGAGGACTAAGGGAAGGACTGTGCCACTCTGAGGCATGATTTCTTCCCTGCAGAGCCTAACGAGGCGGGGTACGCGACAGGGGCAACCGCCCCGGGCACAGAGCCGGCGTAGGCGCAAAAAATGGGGCAGCGCAGGATTGGGCCTAGTGGCATCAGCCCTTCACCTCCCGCCCACCAGCAGGATTGGGCCTAGCAGCGTTGGACAGAGTCCATGGGTGTAGTTTGGGGTTGGGAGTATGGAGCTGCTGCTCCTGCCAGCCCTGCTTCTGTAGCTGGATGCTGCCTCCTGGGTCCTAGCGCTGGTCGTCTTCCCCTTCTGTGTGTGCCGGGCGCCCTGCATACCCAGCATCCTGTGTTCTGTACAAGGGTGAGTGCCCGTGGGCGCGGGGGGTATAGGGGAATGGGGATGAGATGAGGGGAAGAGGCAGTGGGGAAGGAAGGGGGATGGGATAGGGCAGCAGGAGGGGGATGTGGGAGTGGGGGAGGGAGATAGAGGCAGAGGACAGAGGGGAAGAGGGATAGGATGGGGAAGAGAAGGGGATGCCGAATGGGGGGCGGGAGCAGGAGCCCTGCATGCAGTGTCCCCTCGGTGGCAGCAGCGGTTGGGGCTCTCCTATTAAGCCAGTCATCCTCCCACCCAGCACTGGCAGACCATGTCCAGTGGGTACCCCTCTCACAGGTACCCCCTCCAGTGCCATCCAGATACTACCTCCAGCACCCCCAAATATCCCTCCCAGTACACAGACCCCCCTCCAGCACTCCCCAAAAGCCCCTTCCAGCTCCTCCTCCCCCTCCCCCTCCACCCCCGTAGTGTCCTGTATTTGGGAACCTGAAATATGATAACCCTAGTGGCCACTCCATTCTCACTGCCTTGGTTTCCGGAGCTGGCGGGAGCGAGCCATCCCTGCCAGCAGCCGCCTGTCCGCAGTGCCTGGGCTGGGCACCAGGCTGTGTGACTGCAAGCCCAGAAGCCATGGGGCTTTGGCAGGACAACCAAGGAGAACAAGGGGCAGTTCTGCTCTGACTTGACTGCAATGGCAAGTGGGGTATGACTGGGCTGCTGAGAGGCAGGTGCCCAAGGGAGATGAGTCCTGCAGGGAGCATCTTATTGCAGCCAGGCTGCGTGGGCAGAGCCCAGCTCCAGGGAGTGTCGCCGTCCGGCGCCCAGTTCTTTTAGGGCAGAGGCAAGAGTGTGTCGGGGCACAGCTTCTCGCTGTGCCGCCTGCTCTGCCTGGGGAGCACCTGGCCATGCAGAGGCGGCCAACTCAGGGAGCAAGGCAGGGAGGGCTGCCAGGCAGCCAACGAGCACCCCAGCTCCCATAGCACGGAGAGCCAGGGGCCCGAGTGGGCCAGGAAGCTCCCACCAGCTTCCGAACTGCTGGCTCCTGGCAGGAGGCGACTGTTTTCAAACGGTGGGGCACTCCACAGTTTGAAAACCTCTGTGCTAAATGGGAGGCAGAAATCGGGGGGGGGGGGGGAAGGGGGAGGCAAGCAATCGCCTTGTGTACCCCCCCCCATGTGTTGCTTCTAGGGGGCGTAAATATGATTGCTCACCCCGGATTCTAAAATGCTTAGTTACGGCTCTGCTTCCCTGATCTGCTCCTTAGGGCAGTGAACGTTATGGCACATTACGCAAGGCTAGATGTGAAGGAGAAATCTAGCACTTAGGTAGAAAGGGTTGTTACATACATCTGAGAGATGCTCTTCACAAGGGCAGAATTTGGTCCTTAGGGCTCAAGGCCTGCAAAGTTAACCACAGCTTGAAATGAATGGAAAATCTGAAAGACCCAGAGAAAGCAGGAAAAAGGTCATTTTTATCAGTCAGAGAGCACAGCACAGCAGCACGCTTGTAAGTAAAAAAAATACTGACCATACTGGTGGTCACCAAGCAACCCCAGATTTGGAGGCACTGTGCTTATATATCCAAATACAGTTTAAAAGCATCAAAAGAAACTTGACCCCTCCCAGGATGATGGTGGGGGGAGGGAATAGGGAGGAAAGTTATTGCTTAGCTAAAAAAAATGACCCAAGTGCTGCAGCACACTTCAAGCAAGATTAAAAAATATAGTTCCCCAAGGAAGAATGAAAATGCATCTGCAAAGTTGAAGGCAATAAAAATAAATAAGGAAAGCCCTAAGCTCTTTGCCTGCTCCTCTTTCCCCTCCCCCATGCACTGTGGCTGTGTTGTTTAATAGTAACTTGAAAGTTCTGCAGAAATGTTAATATATGTTAATATGCAGCTCTTAACTCCCTTTTGCATAGCTAGCTTGCCAGTGTTAATAACAAGGCATTAATGGCTCCAGATTTTGCTTTTGTGTGGATATTCTGAGAAGGTGTTTACATAAGATAAGTTATATATATATATAAAATAGGAAGTCACTTTCAGCTAAATCACTTCTGGTATTTATTTTTCAATGCATACATGTATACCTGCGGGTACACAAACGCTCCAGCATTTCCCACCACAGACAGTAGTAATAATCCTAGCTCTGACTGCTCTGCGTCTTTTTCTTTTTTAATAAACATTTAAAACCAAATCCCAAACTCTCCAGAGGAGCCAAGATGTTCTCAGTTCAGCTCATAAAATATAGTGGGGTGAATGCACAGAAGTGAGACTGCCTTTGGGAGGAGGAGAGATCTGACCTCCAACAGCTTGTCCTGCATGGATATCCCATCCTGAGTAACTGACATTTGGAACGTTTTTGTCCAGGGTATATGTGTGTAATTAAACGCAGGCCCAGATTTCCTCCCTGTGCTTCCGTACAAAACCACACAAAGAAGAGGCCAGGGTTCCGGGGAAGAACCTCTGGGATGTCCCTTTGTAAAATTTCTTCCATTGCAGTGGTGTGTTGTTTACACACCTGTGCTCGTTCTGTCTGCAATTTGGCCCTAAGCCCCATGGATCTAATGGAGGCAAAGGGTCATCCACACACAGACCTTTGCCTCTACATTGGTTCCCAGCCCCAGGGGATCTGCTCAAGTTTCTGTCACCACTGCTTCGGGATTTCCTTGCCGGCTACAGCCTATAGCACCCACCACCCTATGAGGTGCCTGCCTTCGTGTAGTGGGATTCCATTTGGGAGTTAACACTGCAGATTCCCCACAGAGCTGAAGAGCAGGCAATATGCTCTCCAAGAACTCTCTTCCAAGTCCAGGGAGTTGTGTGGGCAAGTCGGCTGGGGAGGTGGTGCTGCAGGCATAGCTGAAGATGGTTACAACTCTGGATATGGGGGGCTAAAGGACTTTATGAGGTGCAGTGTAGTTAGGTGTGTATTTTTTTTAAGGATAGAATTACTTGGTGCAGCACTTTGTATTTCAAAAGAATCCTGTTAAAAATCTTTCTCCCTAGGGGAGGCGGGAAGCTTCTCTCTGAGAGGTGCAGAACTTTCTTGGGTCTTTGTTCAGTGAGCAGAAGAGATCTTAAATTGTTTGGCAAGGTTGGAAAAATCATGTGTGTTGGGGGAGGGGAGGGAACATACAAGACGTTGCTATTTCTTAGGAAGAAATATTAAAAAAGAAATCCCATGCGTTTATTGCAAGAATTTTTAAGAGAGGTTCACATTTTATTCCCTCTATTACAATTTAATCTAAGGTTGATGCTTTAATTGTTGATACAGAAGGTTTTGAGTTAGCCCTGTGGCTACAGTTAGATCACAGTTTTATTTTAACTTAATATGTCATACACAGTTACAACATACAAAATACATAAACTAGATTGGGCAAAGAAAATAGCTTGTTTAGCAGTAAACGTTGCTAGTAATGCAGTAGCCTCGTCGACATATTTAATTAGAGCAGTCAAGAGAAGTGTGGAGGAACTTCCTTATTTTTGATTTAAAAGCTTGTGTTGATTTACCATGTTGTACCTTAGGGACAAAAGAGCTCCAAGACGATGTTCCTTATTAAAGCGATAATTTTGTAAGCAAAGTTTCAGGGATCTGTATGTTAGCAGGTTTGATTCTCTTCTCCTGCTTGTGCATGGGGAGGCAAAGGTGCTTTTGAAATACCTTGGTGCTTCCTGTATCGTGGGGCAGTACAGAGGCTTATCTGACTCCTTTCATAAGTGACAGTAGCCTCAGGGCTTCCCTAATTTATGCTCTGCTCCTTCGCCCCCCCCCAAAAAAGGAATATGACCAGAGTGCAGGGCACACTGCCACATCCTCAATCTGCCAGCAGGGCTGGTGCAGATTTCTTTGGTGAAATCCTGGCTCCATTGAAGTCACTGGGAGTTTTACCATTGACTTCAATGAGGCCAGGATTTCACACCTTGCATCAGCTCTACACCAGCCAAGGAGGTCCTCTGCCAAGGGGTTATTCTCAGGTCTGCTTCTGCCCGTCTTGAGACTTCTTTACTCTGCCAGAGCTACGTAAAGGGAATTTAGTCCAACTGGGAATAGGAGCCAGCGTGCATTTGTTACGTGTATCATCCATACATCTATCACTGGATTTGGTTCCAAGTCAGAGGTCTAGGAGTATGAGGTCTTGTCGGGTATTTGATGTGATCTACACACACATACACACACCAATAGGTGTTGAATGTGATAGTTTTTTTTGATGGAATTGTAGCATTATCCCATAGAAATATCAGGATTATATGCAGATGTGTGCACAGGCACCAACTTCCTCTCTGCCCGGGGAGAGCTCGACTCCGCCCCAGGCCCACCCTCACTCCACCTCTTTTCCTCCAAACCCTTACCCTGCCTCTTCCCAATCCACCCATTCCCCCAAGGCCTCCCCTTTCTGCCCCTGCACCACCCCTGCGCTGTCTCTTCCCAACCTTCCCCCCAAGTGTGCCTCCTTCCCTTCCCTCCCAGCACCTTCTGCATGCCACAGAACAGTGGTGGTTTTATTTATAGTGTTGCCAACTCTCCTGATATCAGGTGTTTTTCTTAAAGTTCCAGCTTCTGGAGTCATATGAATATGTGAGAATCTCAGATTTCATTTTTTAAAAAAAGGTTTGAGTCCTCACTGTTAAAAATTAAAGCTTCAAAATACATACCTTAAAGGCTTAAATACATACCAGAAGGCAAATAAGAATCCAGTATGTAATTTTTAAAATTTTGTTTTAAGCCATCTATTAATGGGGGAAGGGGGGTGAAGGAGCTAACTCATGATTTTTGAATGCTTAGGTTTGGCAATGTTGTTTTTATCTCAATGAGCTTTGTTGGATTTTATTTTTAAGAGAGTACAGTTTGGTGCTCAGCAGCCATCAAGGGCCTGATCCTGAGAAAGGCAGGACAGCTATGACTCCTTGGATTAGATTTTAGGAGCCAGATTTTTCAGAAGTGCAGAGTATCCACAGCTCCCATGGACTTCTGTGGGAGTTGTAGGTGCTCAAGACTTGTGCAAATCAGGATTGAAACAACTGAGCTCTGTGCTATGTTGCAGTTCCTCTGTTTTTGAAAATCCTACCCATAATGCCTTACACACCCGTGGGGCCTTTCAGATGAGGATTTTAAAACCTTTTACAAACATTAATTAAATTAAACCTTATAACATCCCTATAAAATAGACCTGTGGCATTATAGAGACAAGGTGGGTGAGGTAATATATTTTATTAGACCAACTTCTGCTGGTGAAAGAGAGAAGCTTTCGAGCTACACAGAGCTCTTCTTCAGGTATCAGTCATTTCATGGAAGAATAAAGCAAGTAAGAGGAAGTGACTTTCTCAAGGTCAGGCAGCCAATTAGTGGCAGAGCTGGCAATAGAGGCCAGAGGTCTTGCTTCTCAATGACCTGTTGTAAGTACTAATCCAGACTAAACAGCTGCATGCTAAGCAAACTGTCACATTAGTGGGAGAGTGGGGAAAGGAAAAGAGCACAACAAAGGCAGCTGGCAGGGGGTAGACAGGGGCTGTACCACTGCTTCAGTCTATAAAATGCGTGGAGGCAAGCCCTAGCTGAAGTAGTGAGATCTCTTTTTAAGTCATGTAGATCATAGTCACAAATGGCCATGCCAGATCCAGTCAATTCCGCTTTCTTGCTCATGTGAGAGAGTCTGTTGTGAGAGAGCTAAAGGAGTCAATGGTGTTGAGTCTGTTTTTCTTCTCGCACCAGTGGAAGCTGGAAGTAGCTCAACTGAAATCAATAGACTTGTAGGGTAAGTGGTGCAAGCTGAAGAGAATCAGGGTCATATTCTTGACTTCACAAAAGACTGGGCATAGCCCAAGAGTCTTTGATGCCAATGAAGTGTAAAGTAGGAGATATCTTGAACCAACTTCAAGAGATGGAAAATTTGAGTGGTTGACCTGGAAAACATAGTGTCTGCCTTTGATGTTGTGCAGTCAGCAGAGCTTACCAAAAATAAATACATGGCAAACAGACTGGACTAGCTTGAAGTTTAAATCGTGGAAGGAGGAAAGCTCTTAAAGAAGCTAACTTTCTCTCTCAGTGGCTTTCAGGGCTCATGGAGACAGTAGCTCCAAAGAGGGATTTTTCAGCAGCAGAGATCCTTGTCATTGATTCATCCTAGCACAGTTGTAGTGGTTTGCAAAACCCTTCAAATGAAGATAGTATTCCTCTAAAGCAGATGGAACTGCACGGAAATGGGAAGTGCTGTACCAGGGGACAAGGATCAGAAAGTACGTGGCAGGCCTTCTAAAGAAAAGAGAACATTTTACAGCCAAGAGGGAAGAAGCTTGGAGACATTAGGCTCTTCCTAATAGTCTTCCACTTCCCCCCCATTGGTAGACAGATATGGGAGGCTGGACTTTGCACACAGTCCAATGCTGAATGCTGAATTCTTCATTGTTAGGAAGATGTTTTGGCTGAGGCTGAATCTTTCCCTAGAATAATTTGGAGTGGCCGGAATTGCCGGTGGGTTCCTGGTTGTCATAGACTTGAGTTGGACTAGTTTCTTCTGCACATTTTCATATGTCCCTTTACATAGACTACCATTTTGGAAATGTACTCCTTCTCGGGTGACCAGACAGCAAGTGTGAAAAATTAGGGTGGGGGTGGGGGGCAATAGGCCTTTATATAAGAAAAAGCCCCAAATATCAGGACTGTCCCTATAAAATCAGGACATCTGGTCACCCTAACTCCTACAGTCCAGTATGTGGTACAAACAAACTGTGTTTCGATGGATGGTTAAAAATCCTCCACATTGCCCTGCTGCAGTGGACTGACCTTTCAGTGCACACACATCACTAGGATCATTTTCACTGCCAATGCATTTCATTCCTCATTGTGAATCTTTGGGTTAAATGGTACCATTTAAAAAGCCCTGCATTGGGCGGGGGGGGGGGGGATAGATGCTCAGGCCGGAGGAGCTGGAGAGGAATTGTGCCTCAAGATGCACAAGGGAAACGAGTCCTTGTACCCCTTCTCAGCATAATAGAAGCAAGCAAGTTATAGCATCCCTTGGGATGATGCAACCTGCTCCCTGCAACACACCAGAGCAGCTTTGCAGGCAGGTGAAGAAAAAAGGTAGGATTATGGCCCTGTTTCCTTCCTGTCACTGCCCCAGCTGCTTTGTGCCTCCAGGGAGAAGTTCCTGCACCACCACAGGTATTGCTTGTTCTTGGCTGTTAGCTGTGTAGGAGGGCAGCTCCTTGGGCCCTTCTTTCTCTCATCACACTCCCCCCGCCCGGCCTCTGAGAAAGAAGCAGGGGCAATCTGGCTCTATTTATTGGTTTTTGCTGAAAACATACCTGGTATTTTAAGCTCCCTTATCAATGTTTCCAAATCTGATATGTAATAGTAGAGCTAAGATACCATCACATGGCAGGCACATCGTAGTGCATAGCAAAGGCATATGTAATGGCATGTGTATTGCTCTGGATATGTGTAATGGATTTGTCACAGAATTTAAAAGCTGCTCATGGGCTTTTAGTTATGTAGTCTATCGTGTTACATTGCTGATGTCTTACTCTGGTGCTTTGATCACAGTACTTACTGGGGTGTCGCTGTGAAATGTGAAACACTTGGATAAAATGCAAAGAAAGTCGTATTCAGGCTTCATCCTTGTGGATCTTAAAACATTTATTACTCACAAAATGACAAAGCTAGCTAAGCATCATGGGTTGCAGAAAATAGCTTATAAGAGTGCAACAAATAAAAGTTCAAGGATTTTTTTTTTAAAAAATGGATAGATGTCAGCTTGTCACAAGGTAAAGATCTTGGTGGGAAGTGTTTAAAAAGCAGATTATGCTGGAAAATAGTAAATGATGTATATATATATATATTTATGAAATTGGGATATGGATATATATATGAACTCCACAGAAACCTAGAAAATAATGAAGATGATTTTAAAAAGGGGAGGTAGGGAATGGATTAAAAGAATAATGGCCCCTATTAAAAAAATATTTTCAAATAAGTGTGTGGTGTGTGTGCACTTTAAATGTGCTTTATCTTGTTACATGGCAGAACTTGCTTGCACTAGCTCCCCTCTAGGATTTGAAAAGTGTGTGTGTGTGTTTAGAGTACGTTTTGGGTGGGACAGTGGAGGGAGGAGGATTGAGAATGAAATTGTGATGGTGGCTGGCGCATGTGTTTTAGAATGAAATGCTGAGGCTGGTGGAAATGAAGAATGAAATGTTGATGGGGAAGATAAGAGGAGAGAGTAAAACACTGGGTCAACCTTGCTCTCTCTCCATCTCTCTCTCCCTCCACCTTTCAATATGTCTAGATCAGGGGTGGGCAAATGTTTTGGCCGGAGGGCCACATAGGGTTTCCAAAATTGTATGGAGGGCCGGTTAGGGGAGGCTGTGTCACTCCAAACAGCCAGGTGTGGCCTGGCCCCCGCCTCCTATCCGACCACAGCGCTTCTTGTCCCCTGATCGCTCCCCCGGTACTCCTGCCCCATTCAACCCACCCTGTCCCCTGACCACCACAGACCCCCCACCCCTGACTGCCCCCTGCCGCCCCATCCAACCCTCTCATTCCTGACTTGCCCCCCGGGACTCCTGCCCCATCCAACCACCCCTTCTCCCTGTCCCCTGACCGCCCCCGGAACTCCTGCCCCTGACTGCGCCCCGCCACTCCATCCAACCCCCCCATCCTTCCTGACTGCCCCCCCGGGACCCCTGCCCCCATCCACACCCCCGCCTCCTGACCACCACCCCAAACTCCTCTGCCCTCTATCCAACCCCACCATTCCCTGCCCACTTACCGTGCAGCACAGAGCACCAGGTCAGGCCGTGGCTCTGCAAATGTGCTGCCCGGCTACCCAGAGCCTTGCGCTGGCGGCGCGGCGCACTGAGGCTGCGGGAGAGGAGGGACAGCAGGGAGGGACTGGGGGCGAGCCTCAGGGCCTGGGCAGGACGGTCCCGCGAGCCGTAATTTGCCCATCTCTGGTCTAGAGATTTATGCAGCTCTGCAATCTTCTACCTTCCTTTCTAAGATTCACCTCCGAATTTGGTGCAGACCTTGGATTGATATGTCTTTCCTGAGTTCTGCAGCCAGCAAATATTTTCTAGGAAAATCTACATAATTAAACCAACCTATTTTCATATGATATTAAGAAGACTCTGCACATTTATTCTCAGAAGGAAGGGTCTATGTGTCTCTCACATACGTGTAGGAAACCAGGTAAAATGGCCATCTGAGAAGGCTTTCTGTTGGCTCTGCTCCTGTTGTTGCTGTTTTCTTTATTCCCTGACTGCTACTTGCTTGACAGCGATTCCAGTCGCACTCTGTGTCCATGTCTGCCACTGTGTGAAAATGAAAAAAAGTTTCACACTCCCCCCTACCTCCCAAATACAATTTGACTGGAGAGATAACCAAGCACTAGACTTCTTTCCTGAGTGCAGAAATATTCTAGGAAGAACTTGCTGGAAACAACATGTTTATACAAGAATTCTGAATTCCCATAGCCGCACCTCCTTCCTCAGCATGGGAGCTCTCAGGAGAAAGGAGGTGCGGTTTGAGTGCTGCCCTCAGGCTGCCCTCACAATGCCTTGAGGGACCTTGAGAGAGAGCCAGACTAGCTCCAGGATTGGGAGAGGACAAAGGTGGGGCTGTGCCGTCTCCTTTTACACCCATTGAGTCATGCATCAAGCAATATTCAGCCAGGCCTAAGGATCAGGGCCCTTAAATGGGGCAGGTTTATGGAGACAGTTCTTTCTTTTAAGAGCCATCTAATTAAATTAAAAGTGAACTAAGCAATCAGGACTCTCTTTCAAGCTGTGAGAAATCCTATTTGGAAATTCCCAAAGGTTCTTCATCCATATATGACTGACTGAATTTTATTGAGAGCATGGATGTTTCATGTATTTTGGTGACATCCCTTCGTTGGCATGGGTGATGTCAGAAATGTATTAAGAAGCCAAGAGGAAGCCAACTAGAGACTTGGCCTGTCTGTCAAACACTGTAGAATATATGAAAAATAATTGAAAGCTGGGATTCTTTTCAATAGGCAGGAAGGAGGAGGCAACTGCAGTGCAGAAAATCTTGATTGTCTAATGGAAAGCCATGGGTGCCAGCATGGTGCTGAGCAGCCTTCGATTTAAGTGAGCTTCCTTTTAATTCTGTTTGGTGAATTAAAGCCACCTCTTTCCTGGTTGAGATAGTCAGTGATCAACAGCTTTGAATCGGGAGAACCAGCTCCTGAAATTAGTAGGCAAGGCCTGGAGAAAGTCTTAATTTCTTTGCTGTCTCAGCAGGCAGGCCAGTGATTTAAATGGGCTATCAGGACTGAACTCCCCTTCTCTCCCATCCTTGACATCCTGCCTCCCAGACCCATGTTGTAATATATTATCAGGACAGAGAGAAGAAATTTCTTCTGCAAGAAAACAGATTTTTAATTTTCCATTATCAGTGTGGCACCTTCGGTGAGCACTGAATTGGCTTACTTTTTTTTTATTAATAGAGGTTATGAATTCAGGTAAGGGTCTCAGAAACACAGTGACACATACTTGCAAAGCAATATCACAAGGTTTCCTTTGGCGTGAATAAGACTCATGACAGGCATCTGAAATTAATAAGCATCCACCTTGTTCAAACAAGTCCTTGCTATATTGTGAACGTGATCAAAACCATCTCATGCCCAAGGAGTGTCACTTCAAAATTACAGTTGTTGCAAACTCAGATGTTCAAGAATTGGAAAGTTTGCGAGCAATTTCCTTCCCGGGCAGCTTGGAAACCTGGATGTGTTATAAGATACCATGACAAAAAGCCATTGCAGAAGCTTTGGTGGTGCAGATTTTCCCTTTGGAGCTGTACAATAGGTTCAAACCCTGCTTAAGGTCAGACATGTCTCCTGCTATGTATTTGTGTTTGGGGCCTCAGTCCTGTTTCGGTGTCCAATTGTTATGTGAGATGTACAGACATTCATGTTTATAACTACTACCATAATAGATATAATAAATCAAAACCTGAAGTGTGAAACATTTGAATATTTATCAGACTACCTTGATTATATAAATATTAATGAACAGTTGGAACACCAATGGCCCACAGTGGCACATTTACACTTCTCGAAGTAGTTTGTATGTTGCAAAATGCTGGTACTGCCTAATGGAACAGCACCAACACTCACTGGTTCTTCTTCTTCACCCTGAATAAGGGGCAGAATCCATTACCCTTGATCTGACAGAGTAGCATCTTACGCCAAGTAAGTGGAAATCAGTGAGGCTAGTCATGGAGTAAGGCATTACTCAATGTAAAGATGACAGAATCTGGCCCTAAACCAACAGTGAAAAGTTCAAAAGCTGGAGCTGTTGTAGAGCCAAAAGGAGCTAACAAACTAATTGTAGTTATCACACAATGGCCCCCAAATCTTTTTCAGAGTCACGGCTTCCCAGGATAATCAGCTCAACATGAGCTCTCAATGTGATGCTGTGGCCAAAAGAGCTAATGCGATTCTAGGATGCATAAAAGGGGACATCTTGAGTAGGAGTAGAGAGGTTATTTTACCTCTGTATTTGGCACTGGTGCAACTTCTGCTGGAATACTGAGCCCAGTTCTGTTGTCCACAATTCAAGAAGGATGTTGATAAATTGGAGAGGGTTCAGAGAAGAGCCACAAGAATGATCTAAAGGTTTAGAAAACAGCCCTTTTAGTGATTGTGGTGAGATGTTCATACCCACCCTGGCCTAGGAAGGTTAATGAGGCTGAGAAGGGGCCAGTTAAGTGGATAGGCCCAACCTGAGATGAATTAGGTGGCCTAAATAACCATGGAAAGGGGAAAACATGTAGTGATCTGGCCGGAGGGCCACACCATGAAGAAAGGCCACCCTGAGTCAGAGAGAGAGTGACATGTCAGGGCACATGCACAATCGACAGAAGGGCTGTCAGGCCTGGAAGGAGCTAATCCACAGAGCAGCTAGGAGGAGGTGCCCTAATGACGAGGGTACTCCACGGCAGTGATAAGCTAAATAGATTGTCAGACTCTCAGAGGAGGCTCAAAGAGGAGGTTAAGGGGTGACCTGATTAGTCTATAAATATCTACATGGGGAACAAATATTTAATAATGGGCTCTTCAGTCAAGTAGAGGAAAGTATAACAATCCAATGGCTGGAAATTGACTCCAGACAAATTCAGATTGGGAATAAGGCATACATTTTTGACAGTGAGAGTAATTACCCCTTGGAACAATTTGGAAGGAATCTGAATGGAAGGATTCTCCATCACTGGCAATTTTTAAATCAAGATTGGATGTTTTACTAAAAGATCTGCGCTAAGAATTATTTTGGGGAAGTCCTGTGGCCTGTGCTACAGGAGGTCAGACAGATGATCACAATAGTCCCTTCTGGCCTGGGAATCTCTGGATCCTAGTGCTGTTTCTAGTACACATTACAACTATCTGAAGGCTATTTTAATTCCACCAATGGCCTCAAGCTTGCTTCAGAGAGGATCACGTCGCAACAGGCAGTCAAGGAACATGTCTTGTCTTGCTGCTCACTCTTCATCTCTCCCTTTAGAATTCTCCATTGGTGCTGGAGTAAGCTGGGCCAGCTTTGAGAATGGCTTTTCATTTTTAAAAAAAGTCAGTTGTCCAATAAGAAAATGTCCTCTACTCACAGTGATTTTCTGGTAATTTACTGGTAACATTGTTCTTTGAAGTAAAAAGTTTATTTGCAGTACTGTATTTGTTTTAATCTGGATAAGGTATAATATTGGGAACTTACTTAGGAATTCTACTTAGTTGAGTAGTTAGAGAGGAGTATAGGCAATTCGTTTCTACCAGATTCTTTTGTTTCATCCCTGGAATCTTTCTTACTGATGCAAGAGATTCAGGCTGTGAGAAGAAAACATTGCTTATTTCTTCCCATACAGTTGAAGGCTAGCATTTATCATCTTCCCATACATGGGAAATAGATACTTTTGACATTTGGGTTATTAACTGGAATGGATGCACCATATCCACCAGTGTTAAAAGGGTAGGTTAGGAAGATCACTCTATATCTGGTTCTTATTGCACTTACTCTGATACTTTACTTCATGCAGTAGCCACAAGTACTTGACACTTCAGGGGAAATTGAAACATTTCATAATGAATCATAGAATATCAGGATTGGAAGGGACCTCAGGATCTAGTCCAACCTCCTGCTCAACACAGGACCAATCCCCCAACTAAATCAATGCAGCTGTACATGGAAAGAACTTCCTTTCTGTCTCCATAGCCTGTGTCTTGAAGCATGAAATCTGAGTGGTTTTTATCACAGAATTATGGCTTGCTTTCCCTATTAAGGATTACAATGAAAATGGGCTAAATTCTCTTTCAGGTTATGGCAGCTTCATTGCAGGACCTCCTGGAAGCAGGGAGTTATTGGTAAAAGGGAGGGTTGGGGCTAGAATCTGATGGCTGCTAGCACAGTCTAAAAATTAGGCAGTGCTGGTTGAAGAGAGGCATAGCCAAAGGATTTGCTGACTCACTACATTGCTGTTGGCCAAGCTTCTGTGTAAACACCAAATAAAAATATAAGAGGCCTTCCCGCAGTGGAGGGAGGGCAGGAATGGAAACACAGCCTATGCTCCACTGGAAGTGGATCACTCTATTGTGCAGCAGCCCACACTGGCAGCTTCCTCCCTGGCAAACTGCATCTCCCTGTGGCAGTGGGGGTAAACCTGGCCCATTATCTGTTCCCCACTAGGCAGCAGCATGCATTCCTCTCTGATTTGATGCCACTCTTCTGGGGGTCTGATCCTGAGCTGCAACTTTCCATGCTTTCATGATATTGAAAGCGCAAGTTGTAACACTCTTGTAAAGGAGTTTTTCCCTGTGGAAGGTGAAGTCTTCAGTGTTTCTCCTAGCTTCCACCTCCTGGTATATTTCACCACCTTTTTTCCTCCTCTCCACCTGCACCAGTCTTGGTGAAAGTTCACAATAGGTCAAATGCTCTAAAGAGGTTGTTCTCAAGCTTTATTTATGGTTATTGGACTTTGCCAGTTCATTAAAAAATATATCTATATATATCTCTCTATCTATATAATTTGCTCAAAAACCCACTGCCAACAGTGTCCTTGGTAAATAAATTATCGTGATTATGGCTTTGCTAGTGAAAAATGTTAGCTGAATTTTTATGCACTGAATATTCATGCGAGGTGAAAATTTTAGTGCAGCTTGCAGAGTGAATACAAATGCAACCATTAGCATCCCAGACCCTTTTTTATCAGAGAGCGCCTACCAGAAACAAAAGAGATTTGAAATAACAACAATCACCCACTTCAAAAGAGATGGGAAAACAGTGCTTTTATTACAGTATTTAAAACAAACAAAAATAATACTTTTGATCAGAGTTTCTCTCAGAATTTGAATTCTCCTGTATCTGTTTGGTGCAGACAACTGTCCTCTGGTCACTCAAATGCTGTCTTCCTCTCATTTCTCCTGGGATTCCAACACAAGTGTCTGGGTGAGTACCTCCAATTTAACTGGGATTGTTCACGCTTAGTTTAAATCTGTCGAGAAAATGGGAGTCTCAGGCAAGGACTAGGTGAGAATGTCTTCTAGATACTCTGTCTCCTCTCACAATTAGGTCAGTCACTGGCTGGAGGCACAGTACATACATTACAGTACTCTGTGCTGTCACATAATTTTTTTGGAATAGTGAAAACAATGTGGAAAACAATCCTGTAGAGAAGGATGGGCCTGTGTTAGCCAGATGCTCTCTCTGGAGTAATTTCATCCTCATTGTACAGGATGATTTGGAGGATGAGATGTGTGTCAGGTCTAGCTCAAAAACGAAACCAATAAATCAAACACTCTGGGAAGAGTAGGTGATGTTATGGTAGCTGTAGAAGATGATCCAAAAAAGTTTCTCCTAATGACAATGAAATATAACAAGAGGTGACCATTAGGGGAAACAAAATAGGGTTGAATGAATCTGAAGATGTTTGGACTCAGACTCTCTGTTTTGATCAAACTGGACTTAGGGCCTGATCCAGGCCCACTCAAGTCAATGGGAGCCTTTCCACCGACTTCGAATGTCTTTGTATGCACCCATTAATTTGAGAGCCTGGTGTGACATACCCAGGGTACAATCCAAACTAATGAGTAGCTGTGTCACCTCTGCCCTCTAACCTGGGATGCCCTTTACACTGCTTTGCTGCTGTAGCCTCCAGCCTGGACTGCTCACAAACAGCCTCCAGCATGCAAGTCACTCCCAGCTGTGTGTGTGTACTGCAGCCAGCCAGCCACACCTTGGCTCTTACCAGCCTGGGTTATACTGCAGGATGACTCCAACATACCCCCAGTCCTAGATTTTATCCCAGAAATGTATGCCCTGTAATGCCTGGTCCTCTCCTGGACAACACAAGATTATATAAAGTCCATCATTTTATTAATAGAAATGATATGCATGTATCTTGTTACCCCAACTGGAGTTTCCCAAAAGTTTGAATTCAAACACACTGGTTTAGATAAAATGATAAAACTACTACAAAGAGAGAGATTTTAAGTGAGTACAAGTAATGAGGCATAGAAGTCAGAAAAGGTTACAAGAAAAAGATAAAATGCAACTGGCGCCTAACAACAAACTATGTTAAATTAAAAGCAAAGTTTTTCTTACCACATGCTCTCCACAGTCTGACCAAACTTCTTAGGTCCAGACCCCTTTCCCAGTTGAATGGCTACTTCCTTTGCTCCTTCTGGTGCAGTGAATCAATGGGGGGTGGGGAGGAGGAGAGGAGGGGGTTCTTTGGGGTGTTTGCCCTTTCTTTTTATAGTCTTGTCCCCCTTTGAGAAGCATTTCCAGCTGGGAGCAAGGCCACAGGCAGTCTGTGTGGAAGGGAACTCCTTGCTGTTTCTTTGCTAAGATGTAGACTTTTTTTTGCCTCTGCCCCTTTCCAGAGGAAGAATTGCCAATTAGCAAGCAATGGTTCATCAGCCTTGTTTACGCCTGGCTGAAGCATCAGCTTGTCCTTTGTCTCTGAGGAACTGGTTTGGCCACTCCCCAGACTTCTCTGGAAAAAATATTTTTGCCCATGATTTCAGCTTCTGTTTATAACTTCACATATAACCCTGCTACATGCATTTCACCATGATATTATTGATCAATAAAGTATGAATTTTTAAATGACATCTATAAGGTACACTTTGTACAAAGATTATTACAATAGAGTATAGGGTGTGGACACGGGAACATTCTGTCACACCTGGACCTAAACTTTCCCAGGTATTCTCAAGTAAGATACTAGATAAAGATTGATGAACATGTGATGGCTTTTGAGTTGCCTGTAATAGTTTATGAATGCTATGTTTGTCTTATAATTGTAAGGAATTTACTATGTGAAAACATTGGGTTAATTCAAGAAGAGCAGAAAAGAGTACAATGGCTTTAGATAGCATCCCATCAGCTGACCCTTAAGAGATGATGCAGGAGTCATTTGCTTTGATATCCCACCTCTGACCTCCTGTTGTGCTCATTGAACTAGTAAATCAAGGTATGTGATGGGGGTTCCCAGCTTGTAAACACAGTGGATCCAAGCCTGGGAACTGGAGACAAATGTGGATAGAATATGTGACTAGATTTAAAGACCATCCTTGAAGGATGGAGGGGCGGTTGTTAATGTGAACCCATACTCCAGTGTTTGGGGTATCTGGGAAGTTATACCTGCCTATATTCTCTGCTAAGAGATGGCAAACTTTTAGGTAAGATAGGGGTGCGCATAGACTTTTTGTTTTTTAAAAATCCTTTTCTTCTATGTTATGCTATGTTCCTACTGTTAAGATTAAACAATACTTTTCTTTAAAATAGTGGTTCCCAAACTGGGGTTTGTGAACCCCTGGGGGTTTGCGAAATGTGACAGGGGGTTCTCAGGAAAAAATTCCTTAATGATGGACAGAGTTGTCCCTTGGGACCCCAGGCAGCACGGGGCCAGCAACCCAGAGCCCCTGGACTTCCAAGAGCTAAGCAGATCAAAGCAAGCATATCTATCACACTGAGGAGATTTAAACTTCAAGACTCCTTATAAGAAATGGAAAAGGAGATGGATGTTTTTTGCTGTTTTTAAAATTAAATAGGCAGCTAGTATTGTTTTTAAAATTATTATGAAGAACAAGTTTAAGCTTTGTTGTAACGTGCATTGTTTGCCTGGACTGCTCAAGACCTGAATGCTTGTGTAGGAGGAACTCTTTGAGTTGGCTTCTTAAAACACCTTCATGCTATTTCACATCTGATACTCCTTGATGAAACATAGGAGCCTTGTCTTCTAACAGGCTTATTCAAAGTGATACAAGCTATGAAAATGAGATCTTGGAAGAGTGTTGCCATTTTCATAATGTAATAAAAATACTGCAATGATAAATAATAAATAATAATAGTGTGTAATAAGCATGTCAAAAACATTTTATATTTCTAAGATCACTGCTTTTATAATTTATACTCAGATAAAGGAGAAAATCCCTGGAAATATTCATTTTTAGGAGGGGGTTCACAAGACTTGACATTTTAGTGAAAGGGTTTCACAGGTTGTTAAAGTTTGGGAACCACTGGTTTAAGAAGACTGTTTTGGGTCACGGTAATCTACTGGTCACAGGCCCCCAAAGGGAAGAACCAGAGGTACGCAATTCCATTCCATTGTGCAAGGGAAGCATGGTTGATACACAGGATACTGTAGCCTAGGACCCAGCCTAAGAGTGAGAGAATCACAGGGTTCCATCCCAGGCAGGTAAAGGCTCAAAGCCAGAACCCTGGGGGGGAGGGGGGAGAATGTACTTGGAGAGACTAAAGAAGGGGTCAGAGATGCAGATAGCCCTGTAATCATGACAACATAAACCTTGACTTGGTCCCTAAGAAAAATTTGGATTCATTAAATATGAACTCTCTTACTTGACCCAAACTTGCTCCCATTAAATTTAGTGGGCATTCTGCTATTGACTTCAATGGGAGTATCTCAGGGTGGGTTGGCTCGTTAAGAGAGTTGGCCTTAACTGCACCTTTACCTAGTTAACTGCCTCGGCAGGTGGTGGGTGCTGAGACTTCCTTCTAAGACAAGGGTGGGCAAATTACGGTCCGGGATCCACATCTGGCCCTCCAGACATTTTAATCCGTCCCTCAAGCTCCCACTGGGTAGTGGGGTCAGGGGCTTGCCCCGCTTCGTGCGGCTCCTGGAAGCAGCGGCATGTCCCCCCTCCAGCTCCTATGCAGAGGGGAAGCCAGGGGGCTCTGAACACTGCCCCCACCCCAAGCACCACCCCTGCAGCTCCCATTGGCTGGGAACCACAGCCGATGGGAGCTGCAGGGGTGGCGCCTGTGGATGAGGCAGCACACAGAGCCCCCTGGCCGCGTCTCTGTATAGGAGCTGGAGGGGGACATGCTGCTGCTTCTGGGAGCTGCTTGAGTTAAGCACCCCCCAGAGCCTGCACCCCTGACCTCCTCCCATGCCCAACACCTGCCCCAGCCCTGATCCCCCTCCCGCCCTCTGAACCCCTTGGTCCCAGCCTGGGGTACCCTCCTGCACCCCGAACCCCTCATCCCCAGAGCCTGCACCCCCAGCCAGAGCCCTCACCCCCCTGCACCCCAACCCCCAATTTCATGAGTATTCATGGCCCGCCATACAATTTCCATACCCAGATGTGGCCCTCAGGTCACCCCTGTTCTAAGAGGAGACTTCTCAGGTCAGTAAGGGCAGAGACCTGGAGGTTGCAGGAAGGCTCCTGAAGGAATTGTAGGACCAAGGAGGTGAGTGCTCTCCTGCAGTGGAACCTGATAGGTGGCAGAAAGTGGTAGGAAACTCTCTGCAGTGGGCCCAAAGATGAGATCTGGAGAGAAACACAGAGAGCCCAGGAAGGGGCTGTAGAAAAGGCCTAATGATGGGTTGAAGTAGGAAGTGAAACAAGGGGTCTGTATAGGTGGCCCTTGGCTGCTTGCTATGAGGGATCCCTGGAATGGAACTCAGAGTAGGGGGAGGGCCTAGGTTCTTCTACATTTTCACTCAGGAAAGTGTCTGAGAAGATCCAGTGTGAGGTTGCTGGATGATTATTTTGATGGTCTCTGTTTACCCCTGAAAAAAGGGTGGAGGAGGAGAGATGGTCTTTGATTTGGCCAGAGAACTAGATTGTTATGAAGCACTGGAATTGGCCTATTGAAGAGTGAGAGACTGAAGTGCCTGGAGCTGGCAGATGGGGAACTGAGGTATGGCAGACCACATACCAAGAGGGGAAAAGGGGATCTGGTCACATGGAGCAAAGCACTTTACTTTTATGATCGCTTTCATTCACAGTGGTGAAAATTTTGATCCTTTTAGCCTTAAGGGCAACATACACCACATGACATATTTTGCATGTGATAGTAAAAGTTCTGGGGTGTGAAGGTATTGCTCTTATAAAAAAATATACAGTCTTATATTTGTCCTTTTATTATATCACTCCTGCCAATTATCAAAACAATTTGTGTTTAATGTAATGGTTTTCCTCTTTTACCTCAACCGGTCACTGGATCTCTCCTCATTCCTTGGGACATCATGCAATGACTTTCTGGATGGGAGGTCTGCTGGAACAGTGGTTTAGTTACATCTCTCATCAGTTAGCAATGCTTGGTGAATCAAGCAGAAGATGAATTTGGGTGTAGAGGGAGACAGCTAATTCAAACACAAAAGGTCTTAAATAATACTAAAGGGATTGGGGGAGTATAGAAAATTAATGGAAAAATAAATGACTTTATGTATGACTGCTGAGTTCCTGTTCCCCCACCCTCCGCCCTCCCCCCGATTTGTCCTCGTGGGACAGTCCTTCTCTGAAATAAAATTAGCAGTGATGTCGTACTTTGTGTTTCATTAATGTTAAACCTTAAAATGAAAAGACAGCTAGATAAATGGGGAAAATAAATGTATAATCTGAGAGAAACAGTAGCAGTAATTATCTGAAGGAACTATATGGTATTGGACCCAGGAAAAGAAAATGCATGAGGGAATAAAACTTAGTTATAAGAATTTAGACTGATGGGGTGATATGCCATAAATTTATTTCTATGTATTTGGCATTCTTAAGAAAGGGGCCTTGTCAAAGGGTTTTCTCCTTACCTCTGGGGTGCCTCCTTGTGACTCATCTGGGGATTATCTCTCGACCGGTCTGACAGCCCTTTCTTTGGTTGCTTACCCTGTGATGTCTGTCTCTCTCTGGATTTGGGGTGGTTGCTATAATCCTCTCCTTCTGGGGTATCGACATCTTGCTGGACCAACTGGCTGGTTGCTGCCTTCACTAGTCCTGCACTGTTTCCCAGTGGCCAGTACAGGAACCTAGGCCTGCCCGCTATTCCAGGTGCCAGCCCAGTCTGCTCAAGCTCTGACCTGGTTGATGTTTCTCTAGGCTCTTTCCTACTTCTCTCCTCTATCTTCTAGACTACCTCTGGGATTACCTCTGGAGCTTCCTCTTCTCCCCATGGCTACTCCATCCCTCTCAGCTTCTTGCCACAGTCTGTAGTCCAAGGCAGGATCCTAGGGCCTACACTCTCCCTAGAACTCCTCTTTGTACCTAGCTAACACACTCCTCCCTTTTTCTTTTTCTGTCATTTTATGGCACATCAGCCTCAGCCCGTGAGGCTAGGACTGCCACCTACTGCAAAAGCAAAAATCTATATCCTCTCGCCCCATCCGGTATACTTAAAAAAAGCAAAGTAATACTTTTTTTTAATGCTACTCCCATTTTCCGGTCTTTTACCCACCTTTTGACCCTGTTAGCAGGTGGGAGTTTATGGCACCCAGTTTTTTCTTGTCTACTTAATTCCCAGCAGTGCTCATATATTCGTTAAGTGCTCTTATCTTCATTGTTTCCATTAACCATAGCCCAAAAGGTTAAATCTAACTATTTCATCCTTAAATTTATAGGCATTTCTCCAGTTGCTACTTGCAGCACACACAATGGAGTCATGATACTCACCTGCATGCGATTCACAGAGCTTGGGTTTGGATTGGCTCTATTTTTTTTATTGTTGATTTAGAAGCTGAATTAAAGGCTTGTCATCCATAATCTGTAACGGGTCTTATTAATGACGTATTCAGCACCAACAGTGTGTTCTTATCTACACCTCAGTTGTTCCCAGAAATATTTTAAAACAGATTCATCCGATCTTTACATTTAGTCAGAGGTGAAAGTGGGCCTGTACAGCATACTGGTAAGAAGTGGCCGCTGGTACGGGCCCATATAGAGATGACGTTAAAGTGCTGCTAAGGCAGCTTTAACGTCGTTGCCCCTTTTGCACCCCCCACCCCAGGGCCGCCGCCGAGGGGGGGCAAAAGGGGCAGCTGCCCCAGGGCCTGGCGATTTAAAAGACCCCTGTACTGGTAAGTTACTTTCACCCCTGCATTTAGTCTTTATATTATCTGTATGACCTTTCCTAGTTAATCAAACAACTCCTAAGTCTGTAACATTTTGAACTACCTGTATTTTTTCTGTATATATAGAGAGAGGTTCCAATCTTCCTTGTTGTGAAGATCATTCCCTTTGTTTTAGCAAGTAACAACTTAAATTCCCGAATATCTCTCTATTCTGAAATCCCCAAGTGCCTTGTTGGTTCTCTCTACAGCTATCTTAAGTCTTCTATGTTTGACCCATATAGCACAGTCATCTGCAAATAGAGTAATACTTATTCTTGCTGGTATACTCTCTGGGAGATCATTAATCATTCTGTTAAACAGGGTTGGGCTGATAACACTCCCCTGTGAAGTGCCATTTGTAAGTTTGTAAATATTTGACAAAGCTGCCTCCACCCGGACTTGTATGGTTCTATCTCTTAAGACGTCACTAAAGGCTTTGTCTACACTACAGACCTTACAGCAGCACAGAGAGCTCTCCTGCCAACATAATTAAACCACCCCTAATGAATGGTGGTAGCTATGCTGGTGGGAGAGCATATCCCACCAACATCCAACATAGCGCTGTCCACACGGACATTTTGTCCGTGAAACTTTTGTCGGTCAGGGGGGTGTTTTTCACACTCCGATGGACAAAAGTTTTACCAACAAAAGTGCTAGTGTAGACAAAGCCTTATTCAACCACATATTCTTCCTCTTATTCTAGTTGTGGCTAGTTTAGTCAGGAAGCCTTTCCTCCATAGCATGTCATACTGTTTTTCAAAGTCCAAAAAGACACCTATCCAACTTGGTTCCTTGAGTTGTTTTGTATTTCTCTTTCTAATCTTGCAATAACATCAACTGGGCATCTTCCTTCCCTGAAACCACTTTGTACACAGTTTATAATTGCATTTTTTTCCAAGTATGCTACTCATCTCTCATTTATCATTCTTATCACATGATGTGAGGGCAATAGAAGTATATGCATCAGGGTTTGTGTGTAATTTGCCTGCTTTCCCTATCGGGATAACCACTGCTTGCTTCTGTTCTGACAGTACTATTCCTTTCTCAATATATTTTTATATAATTCAATATAATTTTTAGTCTCCCTTTTGGTAGGTGCTTAAGCATTGCATTACATATGCTATCTTTACCTGCGGCTGTATTTTTAGCTTTTTTTTGAGTTCCTATATGCTGAAATTTTAATGATGTCATTTTTATATTCTACCTAGCCACATAAGAACTTAGTTTTCTTCAGCAAACATTCTCCCCCCAACCCACAAAAGTGTTCACTTTGATTTGTATCACGACTAACTTTTTGAAATTATTTTGCTAAAATGTGTGCTTTTCCTAATTTAGAACTTTCAGCCTTATCATTTACTATAAGAAAAGGTTTACATTTGTTTTTATCTCTGAAACCGTGGAATATTTGTTCATATTCCCACAGTACTTTCTCCAACTCCTTCTTTGCCTTTTTAATAATTCTTTGTGCCGCTGCTTTACATCTTTTATAGTTCATTAAGTCCTTGGTATTCATTGTACTTTTGGCTTCTTTGTACGCCTTATGTTTTTCTTTAACTGTTGCTTTACAATCTTCATTCCATCAGGGAACTGTGTTTTTGAGTTTGTGGCAATTCGATGTCTTACACGTAGGTAGGTTGGCTGCTACTACAACTCCCTTATTGTAGTATCATGACATTCCTCTATATTATTACTTATTGGTACTTAGATGCTGAGCACACTTACTCTTAGTCCCCAGTTTGCTTTTCTAAGGGTCCAGGTAGGAATTCCTTCAGTATTTTTAACATGATCTTGGCCTGGTATGATGGGGTGTTCACACCATACTTGCCCTGAAAGCGTTAATGCAGACTGAGAAGGGGGCTAATTAACCCGACAGGCCACAGCTGAGAGGAATAAGATGGCTAAGCAATAGCCTGATTGAATGAGGAAGCTCAGCTGAGGAGGAATTAGCTGGGCTGGGACTATAAAGGCAGGGAATTGGCAGCAGACTGCCTGTTGGGAAACTCTGCTGTCCCTCCCTGGGAGAAGGAAGGTGTATTTGGGGTGGCAAACCCAGAGATGGGGGAAGCCAGGAAGGTAGGGCAGGGCTCAGGGAAAGGCAGTATGGTCTAGAAAGGAGCAGGCCCTTGACTGCTAGCTAGCGCAGAGGTGGACAAACTGTGGCCTGCGGGCCACGCCTGGCCCTTGAGCTCCTCGGTGGGGAGGCTAGCCCCTGGTCCCCCCCGCCCCGCTGTCCCCCTGCCCCGCAGCCACACCTCTGTGCAGGCAGTGCTGTGGGCAGTGGGGCTGTGCGCTCCTGCAGGGCAGCACGTCAGCGAGTCTGGCTCCGGCCAGGTGGCATGGCTGCCAGACATGCTGCTCTGAGTGGCATGGTAAGGGGGCCGGGGCGAGAGGTCAGTCAGGGGACAGGGGGCGGTTGGATAGGTGTGGGAGTCCCGGGGGGGGGCCTGTCAGGGGGTGGGGGTGTGAATAGGGGTCGGGGCAGTCAGGGGACAGGGAGCAGGGAGGGTTGGATAGGGGGTGGTGTCCTGGGGGTTGGATAGGGGCAGGGGGTCCAGGGAGGGGGCAGTCAGGGGACAAGGAGCATGGGGGGTTGGATGGGTGGGAGGTTCTGAGGGGGGGCAGTCAGGGGGTGGGAATTGGGAGGGATCAGATGGGGGCGGGGGCCAGGCTGTTTGAGGAGGCACAGCCTTCCCTACCCGGCCCTCCATACAGTTTTGCAACCCTCATGTGGCCCTCAGGCCAAAAAGTTTGCCCACCCCTGAGCTAGGGGGTCCCTGAGCCGGAACCTAGAATAGAGGACGGGCCTGGGTTCCCCTGCCAGCTACTGAAGGAGTGGCACTACAAGGCAGTGAATGGGAAGACTGCCTAGGACTATAGAAGGAAGACTTTGGTACCTCGGTAGGGGAAATACAGTCACCTGGCCAGAGGGCTGAGTCAGGAAGAGGTGACAGAAGCAGCAGCTTGTGGAGTGAGAGAGGGGCTGTACACAGGCAGAGAGTGACGGTGAGAGCATGCAATCACAGGGAGGGGCATTGACCTCATGAGCTATTCCTCAGAATGACCAGGAGGAGGCACCATCCTAGCAGTGAGTGAAGCACCCCATCACACCTTGATGTGTAATTAGCATAGGGAAAAAGAAAAGGAGGACTTGTGGCACCTTATATCCGATGAAGTGAGCTGTAGCTCACGAAAGCTCATGCTCAAATAAATTGGTTAGTCTCTAAGGTGCCACAAGTTCTCCTTTTCTTTTTGCGAATACAGACTAACACGGCTGTTACTCTGAAACCTAGCATAGGGAAGTGATCACTTCCCATTCCATCTTCTTTATAGATTTCTCAGCTGCATTTACTTGCTGTATTGCTTGTTGCAGTTCCTAGATCTAAGCATGAAAAGGTTCCATCCATCAAATTAAACCTAGTAGATGCTGCGGTATTGAGCAATACCAGGCTGTGCATATCAATGAACTGTGTTGGGTAATTGCCATTATAATAACTTTTTCTGCTTCCCCATAACTTCTTATGGCTATTAAGGGCTCCACAAATAGTATATGGGCCTTTGGCACCCTTAACTAATTCTTCCAATTCTAGATTGTCTAGTTTTTACATCGGTTATAAATACTATAGATTTGTATAAAAGTGCTCTGATTCTGCAGATAGTCCTGGGGGAATTTTGCGCCACTGCGTGGGCACAGAAATGATGTTGCTCTGCAGATTTTTTGCTTCCCCACAGAAAATGACGGGGAAGCAAAGGGAAGCTGCAAGAGCAGCCATGGCACATGCCCCACCCCAGCAGTGGGGGCACCTGGTTTCCAGCACCCGGAGCAGTGGTAAATCAAAGTGGGGGGGGTATGTGCAACTGCCCTCTCCCATTTCTGCAGGTGCAGAGCTGCCAGGGTGATGGAAGGTGCAATTTGGGTTCCTGACTCTGCAGCTGGATGCCACCTCCTGGGTCCTAGTGCCAATCAACTTCCCCTTCTATGTGTGCAGGGCATTTTTCTGTACAATGGTGAGTGCCTGTGGTGAGGCAGAGTAGTAGGGGTGGGGGAAATAGGGGAAGCAGGGAAGAAGCAGTGTGGAAGTAAGGGGGATAGGACTGGGCAGTGGCATGTAGGAGTGAGGGGAGGAGATGGGGCAGTGAGGAGGGGGTAGGGGAAGAGAAGGGGATAGGAGAATGGAGTGGGGGAAGCAGGAGCCTGGCATGTGGCATCCCTTCCATAGCAGGAGCAGCTGGGGGTCCCCCATTAGGCAGGCCCATTGAACCCCCACTCTCACTAGCCCCATCCCCCTGCACCTAGACACCCTAATGAGCCACCCAGACCCCCACCTCACTGATCCTGCCAACCAGCTGTACCCGGACCCCCACTGCATCGAGCCCTACTTCTCCCAGACACCCACTCCCCCCAGACCAAACCCCCCCCCAACCGAGCCATATCCCACCACACCCAGACCACCCTGCTGAGCCCCAACCACCTTCACTTGGACCCCCCTGCAAAGTCCCATTGCTCCTGCACCCGGAACCCCCCAATGAGCCCCTGTGTATCCTGATCCCCCGCCCCACCACTGAGCCACCCACACTGATTGCCCCCAACAGAACCCTCTCATCCAACACCTGGATCCCCCAGCCCATTAAGCCTCTCCACTCCTGGATCCTGCCAGGCTGAGCCTGCCTGCCCACACCTAGTGCACCTGGCGCAGAGGGGCAGAGCCCTGAGGTGTTTCTGGGGCAGGTCCGGCCCTTGTGCTGTGTCAGGGTTGGGTGCAGCCTCAATGCTGAGTCCCAGTCCTGGGGGGCAGGGAGCTGCAGGGTGATCTCCCACCTTCCTTTAAAAATATACAGACCCTTCCTCCTCCTCCTCCCCCTCTTTCTCTGTCACATCTGATTACATCCTATCCTGGAAGTGTAAACACAGACTTTCTCACAAACCTGACACGTGTACAAGAAACATGGTTTGTTTTCCATTTAAAACAGTTTTCTTTAATTCCTGACCCTGTGGTGTTAAACTAGGTGTGTTCCAGCGAAAAACTGTTAGAACCATGTTGTTTAAACTACATTATAACCTTCATTTAAAGTCACTTGAATGCGATCTTTTGATATTACCTATATGCAAATACTTTTCTTCTGTTTTTGTTTTTATTCTTTCAGTCTTCTTCCCTGTCTGTAAAGTGCAATTAATCACTTCTGTCATCAATGCTGTCAGTTTCTCTTTGCCTGCAAGCAGTACAGCTTCATCTTTTCCCCTTCTATTTTCCTACCCTGAACCGAATGATGTTGTTGTACCAGTAGCTCTTTTCCCTCACTGGCATTTTCCTCCTTATCAACATTCCACTGTAAAATATCTTCTGGTAGTTTCTGCCTGGGATATTTTATGGATAATCTTAATTTTCTGTATCTCTCCAGCTCATTCTGCTCCCACAACCCCTTTGTCTGTTGCACTGTGCTTATCTCCACAATTGCTGCATTTTAGTTCGGTTCCTTCCATACAGGCCTCATATGAGTGTTCTCCACATTTACCTCACCTCATTTTCCCCCCTTTCTAAAAGCCACCACGAGCCCAAACCTTTGTTTATAATGTCTCAAACTGTCTGGGATACGAGGTCTAACCCAGAAGAACTGATATCCTATATTAACCCTGTTGGATAGCGCTGTACCTTTAAATGTTACTTGGACGGCTGTGGATGGTTTTTGTTCTCCCCCTCTCCTGCTAATCAGTCACTTAACAAACAGCACTTGGTCCTCTCCTGTACCCCTTTTAATTTCATCCTCAGCCTTGCCTAGGGAAACCCCATACATTTATCCATCTTGCTTCTGTCATACATTTAGGTAGCTGACAAATTGCTCTAATTTTCTCTAAAACTAGATTTTAAACTGTTTGGTCTATGTACATTCTACTAAGAAATCTGCACCCTGCATTCTTTTTAACTCTTAATATATCTCCAATGCTTTGCCTAATCCATTCCGCTGTTTTCAAGGGATTAACATTTCCTCTCTTTACACCTTCAGCTAATGATTTGATCATTAAAATGTCGCTCCTTTTCCTTACCCCTTATTCCATCTCTGTCTGCTCCCTAATCTGAAGCCATTCCTCATTCCTTTACAGAAGCCTTTGAATTTCAGATTATGTGCTCATGCATCACAATCTGGCATGTTCCCTGCATTTTGCTTGTGATGCCTTGACCCTTAGAAGATGTCATATGTTCTGCATGATGGCTGTGAAAAATCAGTCACGTTTTACATCTTTCACTAATGTCAGAAGAAAAGAATTATGCATAGCTAAATAAAGAGGGCTTCAACTTGGTTTGGCGGAGGGGAAATGTAAGTAATTTCACAAGTATTTGTGAAGTGTTTTACTTTAACCATGGATCAGCAGCCTCTGATATCTATATCAAACCCTAGTAAAGATATTCTCATTGTGGCTGCTGTATGTTTCTGATGCTGAGCTCTGTTCTTGGGAGGTTACCCACATGAAATTGAATCTAAGAACACAACAAACTATGCAAATGCTGGTGGACTGCCCTAACTACCACTATGAGAGAATTAGTATTCAGAACAGATGTGGTAGATATATTAGGTATACATAATTTTTTCTAAAAATGCCTAAATGACTTAGGAGCCTAAGTCTCATTAAAAGTCAGTGGGACTTTGGTGTCTAAGGGTCAGATTTTCAAGGGCTTTTCAGGTGCCTGAATAGGCATCTAGTGGAATTTTCAAAAGCACCTAGGTCCCTGCCTAACTCCCATTGATTTCATTGGGAGTTAGGCACCTAACCAGATTAGGTGCTTTTGAAAATCCCACCAGGATTCCACTGCCTCTTTAGACATCCAAAAACCTTTGAAAATTTGACCCTCAGTTGTACTTGAAAATGAGACTTGGGCTTCTAAGTGGCTTAAGGACTTTTGAAAATTTTACCCTATATCTAAAATATTGATTTTTATCACTAATCTTTGCTATGCTCAAGAGAGAAACCAGGGATGATCCATTTTAGCACATACACTTTATGTGAGGATATGAGGAAAGGATGGAGAGCTGAACCACTTAAATCCAGCCTGCCTGTTATGGAGACTCCTTTTATTACAACTGGCAACATGAGAAATGGAGTGACTTCTACCCAATCTCTCTTGCATGGGGAAGAGGAACAAGAACTAATTGATATCATTGCTGAGCTGACTATAGTTATGACAGTTAATTAGGATCAAGAACTTGCACATGAGGAATCAGGAAGAGAACATCTGGGACATTTTCGGACATTCTGCCCAACTAGGATACATTTACCAGCCGAACTTGAAAGATTATTAGTGAGCTAAATTTGGATTATACTTGTAAAGGCAGCATTCAAATTAAACAGATATGATTGTAATGTTACTAAATCATTGTACATCTCTTGGTTATGTTTACTGCTACAGTTTTTTAAAAAGTGAGTTTAGTGGTTTTTGATGGATGAAACTAAGGATTAGGGGAAGCTCGATTACTGATACTAATAGATGTTGACACCACTGTAGCAAGTTATTAGGATGTCCTATGTGTTGTTCCTCATGTCTGTTTTAAATGAAGTTAGTTCAGAGCTGGTTTTCTGTGTTCCTCAAACTGCACCTTCTCTCCCAAGAAATTTTAAAGATGTCAGGTGTGATTTTGACATCTGTTGTGACAAATGAAGGGGGGGTAGCTCCCTTTTATGTACACTCAGCCAGCTAGTTAGCTACAAAATCCCTGTTAGTAGCTGTTCTCTACTTGCTTTACCTGTAAAGGGTTAAAAAAAGCCCATAGGTAAAAGGAAGGGAGTGGGCACCTGACCGAAAGAGCCAATGGGAGGGCTAGAACTTTTTAAAATTGGGGAAAAAACTTTCCCTTTGTCTGTCTGTCCTCCGGAGAGAGGAGACAGAGCTGGAGCTATGCTGAAAAAACTGTGAACCAGGTATGAAAGTAACCAGATCATACCTAGAAACTACTCAATTTAAAATCCTAGATATGTAAGTGGATCAGGATATGTCTAGAAAGACACGATTAGGTTTCTTTTATTTCTGTAAGGCTTGTGGACTCCTCTGTGCCAACCTCCCAATGCTTTTGTTTTGCTTGTAACCATTAAGCTGGACCTCAAAACCATTCTTGATGCTTAATTATTATATTTTCTCTTTTTAAATCTAGCAATAGCCTATGTTCCAAATGTATTTTCTTTCTTTTTGTTTTTAATAAAATTTACTTTTTTTTTTTTTTTTTTTTTTTTTAAGAATAAGATTGGGGCGGGGTTGTGTTCTAAGAGGTTTGTGCACATATTTAATTAGCTGGTGGCAACAGCTAATTTCCTTTTTCTTTCTCAGCTCTTCGCTGGAGGGATGGTGGTGAAAGGGCTTGAGGCTACCTCACAGGGAGGAATTTCCAAGTGCACTTGCCTGGGCCCAAAGGGGTTTTTTTGCACTTGGGTGGTGGCAGCATCTACCCATCCAAGGTCAGAGAAGCTGTAATCTTGGGAGTTTAATACAAGCCTGGAGTGGCCAGTATTAATTTTTAGAATCCTTGCTGGCCCCCACTTTCTGCACTCGAAGTGCCAGAGTGGGGAATCCGCCTTGACACCTGTCCATTTACATATGCAATTGCCCAGTTTGCCTATCCCCTGGAAGTAATTGTGCACACAGATGCAGAAGCACAATTGTGTAAATTTTTAGCATCCAGTCCTCAGGACTCTCCTTATTTTAAAGTTGCCACAAAAAAATCAGTTCAGTGCAGTGATTTCTGTGACTCTGAGAATCCAGCCTTAGCAGTAGCCTTTCCTCACAGATCACCCAGAAGTAAAACTGCTTGCATTTGCATTTCTCAGAAAACTGCAATTTTGATAAAAGGAGAATTATCTGTTTTTTATCCTTAGCTTAACCAGTATCTCCTGGAAATAAGAGAGAGCAAATTCTTTCAGTGAGGCACACGTACCTATTTCACACTGATTCACAATAAATACTATGGAAATCCAAAGATTAACTGGAAGCAGGTGGAACATTTAGGAAACTTAAAAGGTTCGCTTTTAATGAAATTCCCTTCAGTATATAATAGTTCCCATGTAATTCAGTATATACCGCTATGTGCCACCATGAAATTAAAAACACACATTATTAGTCCAGTGGTACCTGGCTCCATCTCATGTGGAAAGCAAAATTATAAAATTCTGCATTTGAAGAAAGTTTAGTGAGAAATTGCAACAAGAGGGTATCTTTCTACATGTTTGTTGAGAATGCCCAAGAACACAGGAACAGTGGTCAAGGATCCTAAATGTTATGGTTCTTATTACAAAGACGCAACTGCCAGTGGAGCCGTTGGTGTGTTTGGAGCTCCTTGTACAAGAGCAAAGGGACTGTGTGACCATCAATTTCTTGGGGAATATCCCCAGCGCAAGAGGCTGTCTGTGGGAGTCAGGTATTTTTAATCCTGATTGTTGTGGGAGATATCAGCATAGCATTCTCAAAAATGACAGCATAGACTGAGGTGACACTGCAACCCATCATTTGGACCTAATGTGGTAAATATGGTATAGTTTGATTGGCACTGAGGAGGGGACAAAGAGGAACTGAAGGGCCATTTGTGTAATAGATTTACTATGGGCTGCTTTAAAATATTGCATTCTATATGCTTGTATGTTAAATCCCACTGGACTCAAGTAACAAAGAAGTTTGCTATTTTCCTTTTCCTTGTAACTGCAAAGAAAGTGACAGCTAAGTAGCTAGGAGACTGAGCGAGCAACAGTGCTGTTTTCCCCTAGTTGACCCGATTTCTATTTTCCAAAGGGGAAAAAAGATAATTGCAACATTCTTATTCCTCAAAATCAACTTGATGCTGTAATCAGAGGTGTGCTCAGCTACTGAAGTTGTCATATCTTAATGTCATTCAGAAAACGATGGGTCTACAAAGGCACCATTTAACGATCAAGAAGGTTTGTCTTAATATCTACAAGGTATCTGTTTAACGCAAGAACAATTTGCAATATCTGCTCTGTTTACATTATTCCAACTAAAGGTTGCTTTCTTTTGGTCATAGATGTGCTTAAGTGCTCTCTGGAGATGTAGGTAGCAATGAACACTTTATACCCTGTTTCACAAGCAGCAATGGCATTTAGCAACTCAGTCAGTTAAAATCCTAGTGGGAAACATTCAAGTAGTGCTAGATCTAGGTTCTTGGAAAGAAATTCCATAAAAAATCATGTGCTATTTTGTGTGGGTATATTTAATATCCATTTGGGTTAATTTATATCAACTATCCACCAGAGCTGGGCAATGAATTGAAGGGGATGTAACAGTGAAATCAAACTGCAAACCCCTAGACAGTTAGAGAATAGCCCTCTCTTTAGTGCTTCAAAGAAACTGAAGCGGCACCAATGAGGAGAGACCTGTTCAGCCACAAGGATGAGGGTGCCCCGATAGGAGATGGCCAACAATCAGAGAAAGCAAGCGCTAGAGTCCAATAGGTTAGCAAAGGACCAATTGGACCTAGAGACCAGCAAGCCTGTGAGAATCCAACCATTAGAAAGAGACCAGAAGGAATGGACTAAAGGTGTCATGAGGTGTGCAGTGGCACCCATGTCATATGAGGTGCCTATGCAAGTGGGACAAGTGACCAAAGGAGCAGAAGACAGTTAAGAGCCAGCAGACACAATACTCAGAGAGCGCATATAGAGATCATCATAGAATGTAGACAGAGCACCATCTGGAGACCAACCCCATAGGGAGGGAGGAGACTCCACAGATACATTTTGCTGGCCTTGGAGACAGGTGAAAGGGAGACAGGGATAGGCCACTCCCAACGTGGCTGACTGTTGAGAAAACCAAACGATCTCGAAGTCTCTGTAACCAGCTGAGTCTCTGGTAAAGACAAGACTCCAACTTGGCTATGTCTTAGCAACCTGTGGCTGAAGGGACACGGGGCGGAGATCTGGGCATCAATTATTAATTTTTAACATTTATATTAATTTTTTTTTGTAAAATAGGGAAGATGTTTCATGATCAGTGGAACTGGAGACAGAGGGCCCATGTTCCCTGGAGGGGCTGTTTCTGAGGAGACACCAGGAAAATAGGGAATGCTGGACAGTCAGGTGGGAAGCAACTCAGCCATATGGACAGAGCAGTCCACAGAGTTTAATAAAGTTCCAGTTGTTCAACTTAACCTGTGCTCAGTTGCATTCTTTGCAAATTAAACAGCTATGAACCTGAAGTGGGATTGGCGAAAGCAAGCCATGATTAGATTCACCATTGGGCTGCTCTGTGTTCACAATATGTTAACAAGGGGAAACTGTCCCACTTACCGTGCTAAAAATCCTATGTACAATACCAGTGGTGCCCGTGCTGCACCAGGAGAAAGACACTGGGAAATCTAGTCACTTGTTTTCATAATTAGAACCAATGAGGGAAGGAAACTAGTGAGCAAAAGAAATTGTATATTAAGTACACTTCATCAGAAATGTTTAGATGTTGTTCCTAATGTTATATTGAATGTATCTGTTCTATGGTACAGCATTCAGCTTGTGTGGTTTTGAGTGGGTGGGAGGAAGGGGCAGAGGGAGAGAGAGAAGACCTTGAAGTGGGCAGAGGGTACGAGAGAATTTTCCCTACAGGAAATATTTTTTGAAAATATCTTAGTGTTTGGTCCAACTTCGTCCAGTCCATAAGCAAAAGATTTGCTCTTCAGATGTATTTTTGTGAGCTCCAGCTGATGTGATCACTGCATGGATCAGTAAGTTCTATCTAGAGAACAGGCAGGGAAATCATCCCAACTTTTCATTTGATGATAGAATTTCAACAAAGGGCTCCCATCTGCCGCTGTGCCTGTCCCACATATTGCTGTCATTTAAGAGAAAGATAAGGTGTATATTAATGTTGGTCAACCCAAAGTGGTGTTTTGAAAGATCTAATAAAAGAGGCTGCTTGACAAAACAATTTTTTTTTATTAGGCCTGTCGATTAATTGCAGTTAACTTACGCAATTAACTCAAAAAAATTAATCACAATTTCATTCCAGTTTTAATTGCACTGTTAAACAATAGAATAACAATTGAAATATATTAAATATTTTGGATGTTTTTCTATAATTTCATATATATTCGGTGTTGTAATTGCAATCAAAGTGTATATTATTTTTATTACAAATATTTGCACTGTAAAATGAAAAATAGTATTTTTCAATTCACCTCATACAAGTACTGTAGTGCAATCTCTTTGTCATGAAAGTGCAACTTATAAATGTAGATTTTTTTTGTTACATAACTGCACTCAAAAACAAGACAATATAAAACTTCAGAGCCTACAAGTCCACACAGTCCTACTTCTTGTTCAGCCAAGTTTGTTTACATTTACAGGAGATAATGCTGCCCTCTTATTTACAGTGTCACCAGAAACTGAAAACAGGCATTTGCATGGCACTTTTGTAGCTGGCACTGCAAGGTATTTATGTGCCAGATATGCTAAACATTTGTATGCCCTTTGTGCTTTGGCCACCATTCCAGAGGACATGCTTCCATGCTGATGATGCTCGTTAAAAAAACAATGTGTTAATTAAATTTGTGACTGAATTCTTGGGGGAGAATTGTATGTCCCCATCTCTGTTTTACCCGCATTCTGGCATATATTTCATGTTATAGCAGTCTTGGATGGTGACCCAGCACATGTTCATTTTAAGAACACTTTCACTGCAGATTTGACAAAACGCAAAGAAGGTACCAATGTGAGATTTCTAAAGATAGCTATAGCACTCAACCCAAGGTTTATGAGTCTGAAGTGCCTTCCAAAATCTGATCGGGACAAGGTGTGGAGCATGCTTTCAGAAGTCTTGAAAAAACAAGTCTTAGAGAAGTCTTAAAAGAGAAACTACAGAACCCAAACCACCAAAAAAGAAAATCAACCTTCTGCTGGTGGCATCTGGCTCAGATAATGAAAATGAACATGCGTCAGTCTGCACTGCTTTGGATTGTTGCTGAGCAGAACCCATCATCAGCATGGACGAATGTCCCTTGGAATGATGGTTGAAGCATGAAGGGACATACGAATGTTTAGCATATCTGGCACGTAAATATCTTGCGATGCTGGCTACAACAGTGCCATGCCAACACCTGGTCTCACTTTCAGGTGACATTGTAAACAAGAAGCAGGCAGCATTATCTCCTGCAAATGTAAACAAACTTGTTTGTCTGAGCAATTGACTGAACAAGAAGTAGGACTGAGTGGACTTTCAGGCTCTAAAGTTTTACATTGTTTTATTTTTGAATGCAGGTTTTTTTGTACATAATTATACATTTGTAAGTTCAACTTTCATAATAAAGAGATTGCACTCCAGTATTTTTATCAGGTGAATTGAAAAATACTATTTCTCTTGTTTTTTTTACAGTGCAAATACTTGTAATCAAAAATAAATACAAAGTGAGCACTGTACACTTTGTATTCTGTGTTGTAATTGAAATACATATATTTGAAAATATAGAAAACATCCAAAAATATTTAAATAAATGGAATTCTATTATTGTTTAACAGTGCGATTAATCACGAATAATTTTTTAATCACTTGACAGCCCTAATTTTAATGTCAGATGACAGAGCAAATGTCTTATTTGTAAGTAATTTCTTTTCTGTTATCAAAAGGTTTACCTAAGCTGAGAGTAACAGATAAGTGCTAGTGAATGAATACATGTTTCAATCTACCCTGGGAAGATTATTTACATTATCAGATACTATGAAAAATGGTGGTGTCACAAATAGTGACATATGTATGGAGAAATGGTCTGAAATTTAATTTTCTGAAAAATGACAGCCATGCGTTTCTGGTAAATATTATAGCAAAAATCTGAGGATGACACTTACTAATATAATAATAATTCTATAGTGATTTTCATCCAAGGATCTCAAGGCACTCTATCAACACTTATTATAAAAGACTTGCAACACTCCTTTGGGTCAGGTTACTATTATCCATCTTTTTACAGAAAGAAATGGAGGCATAGAGAGTTAGAGACTTGCACAAAGTCACACAGTGTTTCAGTAACACAACTAGGATTAAAATCCAGAAGCTTTGCCACAAAGTCACATGCTCTGACCACTAGATACACTTCTTAGTATAGCGCAGAGAGGTTTTGTAAAACTTCTTCCTATCTCAATCTAAACCCAGTCTGGCCATTCTTTGTGTTTATCTTTGATCCAGTGATGTGTTTGTCTAGTTCTGAATGCTTCCTAATGAAATTTCAGATTTGGGAATGTGAAGATGATCTTCACAAGAGAGATTTTAGATGTCTTATCCATACTTTGGATAAAGTCTTTTAGACTCTTTTATTGAGTTCTGAAAATTATTTGAGTAAATTAGAAGAAAACGAAAGTAGTCAATGAAAATTGATCTTTAATTCATCTTCAACTTACTGATCCATGCAGCAATAACATCAGCTGGAGCTCACAAATTTACATCTGAAGAGCAAATCTTTTGCTTATGGACTGGATGAGGTTGGATCAAACACCAAGACTTTCCCAGACTGTAAGTCTCACCTGTTTTCATCAACCAGTGTGCGTTTTAATACACCCAATCACCATGTCTAAGTTTATATTAATTAGAGCTTTTGGACTGCTTATTCGATTGATGCTGAGCTATTTCATTTCATTATTTATTCATTTAAGCTTTCAGTTGAAGAATTCTGTTCTGTGTATCTCATTTAATAGGAATATTAACTCAGATCCTCCCAGTTAATTTTAGAATTTGAAATTGTGCTACATTTTCATGGAATCATAGAAATTAGAGATGCAAACAACCTACTAGTTCATGTCCTTGCCAGTGCAATATTATTTCCTACAATATATTTTGTTGAACTGCCTGAGGTCTGGTCCTATTAGATGTTCCATACAAGCAAACTCCTGTACCCACACAGAACCCCACTGAATTTCTTACAGCTCTGGGCGCACAGGCCAGCTCGTGTGAAACTGCTTGCAGGACTGTAGCCTAATAATGCTTGCATTGATCTGGAAAGCCCTTTTCCTCAGAGCTGCAACTGCACACCGGCAACTAACCACCTGGGCAACGGTGGCTGAAGCCTAAATCTCAGACAGTGGAAGGACTGATGGATTTAATTAGTCTAAAACAGACTCAGACAGTGGTAACCTGGGATAGGTTGAATGTGGGAGGTGTGCCAGTGTTAGCTTTCTATTCAGGGAGGGTCTCTACAGTAAATAGAGGCTGAGTCACTGGAGGGTCAAACACATCCGAAAGAGTCTGAATGCATCAATGAGCAAACTGAAGGGTTGTGGGTATTTCAAGGAGAATATACAAAGGATGTTTGCCAAGATCCTAGGGGAGAGAGGCCAGCCCTTCCTCTTGTATGTTCTGCTTGTGAGGAATGCAGCATATGAGAAAATTCCATCATACAATGATGAAATGTGACTTTGGGGAAATCTATGGGCTCACTGATGCCATGGCCAAAATTGTTTACCCAGACTCTAAGCGGAAGCCACTAGCCCCTTCTGTTACCTGTTCTTTGCATGGGGAAATAAGGGCATTAACAAAAGATGTCTCTTTCATGAATATTACCATGGGGAGATATGGTGTTGCTGAGGCCATGTGATAGAAATTGAAGGGAGAATGGTGGCTGGCCTGGTGGACTCAAGCTGCACCCAGATTTGTGTTGTAGGATTTGATACAATCTAAATGGCTTTGTCAGCAGAGACCATGCAGGTCATCTATTTTCATGGAGACTCCTAGATCTAGCCTTTGGCTGTAATTCCCCTTCAAGCAAGAGACCGAGGGACCACTGTGACTAGGGAGGGCTGCTTATTGTTCTGGTTTACTGTCAGACTCTCCTGGGTTCCCAGTGGGTCACTAGTTAGGGTCATAGCTGTTGACAGGAGACACCTCAGACAGCGGGTCTTCCAGCCAAAGCTGTGCAGTGGACAAACAAAAGAACATGCCTTGTCCCGACAAGGTCCATGCTTGAGCTGCACTTTCTATTAATTTCTCTGAGCTAGATTGTGGCATTTAGCGACAGCCCTGAGGACGGGATGGTGTTGGAACCACGTCACTCAGAATGAGCACTGGGGAGAATGTGCTTCAGGGAGACAGTTTCCCTGGTGCTGCAGCTTATGCATTTGCACAGCCCATTAGGCTGGCGCAGAATGCTGCCTCCTCCCCCGACCCTGGGCTACAGCTCTGTTCCACAGGCAGGTGCAAGAGGGAAATAGGGCCTCTTCTCAGCCACCTTGCTTTCTGGGGAGAGCAGGAGTGAGCTGTCCCTGCACTCAATGGGTGCCATCCCTGAGCTGCTACTCAAGGGTTGGGAGGAAGCAGAGGCTCCCAGAACGGCCCCCTGGTCCTGCATAGCTGAGAAAGGACAGCACACAGACCAGCCCTTGGCTTATCAAGGATGGGAGGGAGTTTTTGATTCTGTGTGGACTTTGTTGTAGAGCAAGTTGGGAAAGGCACCTGTTCTCTCTCAGTATTTGGAGCATGGCTCATCCATTTTAAGAGTCAATGTTAGTCAGCTTGTCACTTTTTCTGGCAACAGCTCTGGGAATCCTGTTCTCAGTGTGCAAGGCCTCGGACATTATTGTACTCTGTTGATTAGTCTGCCATCACTTGTAATGTTACTCTTAACATGGAGACACTGCCGGCACATTATCCTAGGTGACAGTGCACAGGAAGCCCTGGGGACTATAACCCCTCTAGGATTTATGCTGCTGGTACAGCTGCAATAGGTAAATACTTTGTTAAAAGTTAAAAGAAGCATCTGCTTCTGCCGCTTCATTTCAATACAGTACACTGGCCCCATGTGCTAATGCCCTCACAGGAGGTTGTTTCTGGTTCTTAATAGTTCATTTTCCTTGGCTCCTCATCCTTGTGTCACATGCAGGATGTCCTTAAAACAGGGGGACAGAAAAATTCCAACATACGTTGAACCAGAGATGGGCCTGACTCATACAGTTATGTTCCACAGTCTGATCTGAATTGGAATGTACTCACAGGTGAATCTGAACTTTCACAAAGTTCAGGGTACTTGAAGGGGTTTGGGTTTGGACCCAGCTCTGGTTAGGTTTGACTTTTTTTTACAAAGTGTGATGGGGTGTTCACCCCACACCAGTCCTGAAGGGGCAAAGCTAGGCTAGCTGGGCCAATTAACTGCACAGCCTGCACCTGGAGGGGGGCCAGTGCTCCATAATGCTTAATTAAGGATGAAGCTCACCTGGACAGGAACAGACAGGGCTTCTGTAAAGCTATGAACAGAAAGGGGTTGCTGGGGGAAGTAGTCTGCAGTCACTCCCTTATAGGAGGGTGGTGTGTTAGCGATTACAAGGTCTGGCAAGAAGCTAAAGGTGGACGCAGCTACAGAGAGTGTGGAGGAAGCTCAGACAGGTGATAAGCCAGAGGTTTGAAAGAGGGCATAGGACAGAGCCTAGGGAAGTAGCAACTATGTCTGGGAGTAAGTACGCCATAGTTGTGCAGCATCAGGTCCCTGGGGTGGAACCCGGAGTAGAAGGTTGAGTCCTGGTTCCCCTACCAGGCACTGGGCAAGTGGCACAGCCTGTAGATGGAGAATGGAGGACTGCCTGGAACAGCAGAAGATCAGCTTATCCTGAGGGACTTTGACAGACCCCAGAATGGGAGGACTATAGTGACCTGGCTGAAGGGCCAAGTCACGAAGAAGGAACAACCAAGTCCCAAAGAAGAAGGCTATCCTGAGTCCTGGAGGGTGAGATTGAGGCAATGGGCTGAGTGAATGCAAGAAGGGGTGTCTGAGTCAGGCGCCAACTTCTCCTAGCACGAGTGGGTGCTCGACGCCCCGCCCCAACGCCACCCCTGCCCCACCCCCATTCCAACCTCTTCCCTAAAGTCCCCGCCCCAACTCTGCCCCCTCCATGCCCCTGTTGGACTCCTTCCCCAAATCACTGCCCCGACACCGCCTCTTCCCCGCCTCCTCCCCTGAGTGTGCCACGTTCCTGCTCCTACCCCCTCCCTCCCACAGCTTGTTATGCTGTGAAACAGCTGTTTTGCGGCAGCAAGCACTGGGAGGAGAAGTGGGCACATGGCGCGCTCAGGGGAGGAGGCGGAGGTGAGGTGAGCTGGGGCGAGGCGGGGAGCTTGGCTGCCAATGGGTGCAGAGCACACACCAATTTTTCCTTGTGGGTGCTCCAGCCCCGGAGCACCCACGGAGTCGGCATCTATGACCAGTTGCAAGCTAATACTCAGATGAGCCATTGGGAAGCATGCCAGCAGTGAGTAGTGAAACCCATTACAATAAGATAATGACTTTTTTCTTTGCTTTTACAAACAAAACTAGTATTGCACAAATTCTATTCTAACCTTTGCTGTAGCCCAATTTAAATCTTTAATATTAACTGTCTGGTTTAAGCCAAGGAGAGGCAGAAAATTCAAAGCCAACGCTGAATGATGAGGGGAGGATTGGTCTTTTTGCTAAGGAATTGGGCATCTACTCAAGAGGCATGAGTTCAAGTCCTGATTATACCGCAGCCTGTGTGACCCTGGGTAAGTCACACTCTGTGCCTCCGTTCCCATCTGTAAAATGGGGATAATACCTGCTTTCTCCCACTCTTTGGCTTGTTAGAATGTAAGCTCTGTCTCTTATGGTGTGTATGTACAGCACTTAGCACATTCAGATCTTGAGTTCAATTGGGTCCTGTAGGTGCTACTGTAATGGAAGTAATAAATATGTAACGATGACCCTCACTGTAGGTTGTCAGTGGGGAAAGAGTCTGAGGCCTTCTGATTTTGATCCCTCCCACGGTTGTTCAACCCAGGTAGGACGCTAGCATTGCAGCTCCAAAGCACAGGAACCACGTGCACCCCAGGATGTTACGGAGACCAGGTGGGTGAGGTAATATCTTTTATTGGACCAGTTTCTGTTGGTGAAAGAGAGAAGCTTTCGCGCTACACCGAGCTCTTCAGGCAAGCTTGAAAGCTTGTCTCTCTCACCAACAGAAGTTGGTCCAACAAAAGATATTACCCCACCCACCTTGTGTCTCCTTTGTCAGTTTAGGCTAGGTAATTTAAGACTGACAGCTGGTTTGACACGCATTGATCATATAATACTTCTGTGTTACCTTGTAGCCAGGTAATAATATGCTCAAGTCTCGTACTGGGAACCTTGCCAATATGCCATTAGAATTGTTGCTCCAGGAAATTAAAAATGATTCGCCATGATAAACATAGGGCTGTGCCTGCCTACACAGATATGTGACGCTTGCACCCTAGGAGCGTCTGAGTCAAGAATTCTAGATGTTGACAATTAACTGGCTGTTCTACGTATTAAGGAACTGCAGACAACTGACAAACAGATAGAGGGATATCCCCTTTTCTAAGATAGAGGCATCTAGCCTGGACTTGACAGTTCAATGACTATAGACTCTACACTGTAGAAAGGATCTGTGGGACAAAGGAATGCCACACCACACAATGCCACCTGCTCAAACAAGGTTCTCTGTTTTGGAGAAGGTTAGGAAAATTTTGAGGACTGTGAAAAGGAGAAAGATGAAGAATATTCCTGTAACAAACAGTTCATTTCTGTTAGGTACCATAAATCTCATTGTGAGAGAGCCCCTACCTAGACAGCATCAGTCATAAATGGACCAGCAGCAGTAGACTAGTGCTCCTGCAGAAAAAATAAACCAGGGGGAGGCTAAGCTTCTCAGATGGAACGAAGAGGGCAAGGGAAGATTTATAAAGGTGTGATTGCAAAGAAAGATAAAAGGGAAGTATGCTCCTGCAGCAGAAATGAACTACAAACCAGATTAAATTTGAGATTTATGGGCACACATTTCAAGAAAAGTATGCTCAATAACATTTGATTATTAAAATGTCATTTGTGCAACTGAAGAAATTTATCATAGCAAATAGCAGAGCAGGAGGCAAATGTTTCCAGGTAAAGTGTGCTGCTTAAAGCACATTGTCTAGGAAGTGCTAATAGAAAAGGTTTTCTTTTTTTAACGCTTATGTAAAACAGACAAATAGTGCTGGCTTGAGCCAGACCCTGGGCAAGGTTTTTGTACACAATTTTGTTAGTCTTGGCTACTTTTGAGCAAAGAATGATGTCCAATATTTTGTTTTGTAAACAGAAAAAGACTGGAAGGAGGCTACCAAACTAATTAGTCTCAGTTGTGTTCTAGGCCAATATTCAAGTCTCTAGAGGTAAACTAACCCATTTCACCATTGCCATTGACTTCAGTGAGACCAGGATTTTATCCCTTATCTTCCCTCCAGATTTCAGCTCTGAGGTTTTGGTTTGGACCCATCTCTAGTAAGCTTATACCACAAATCTGTACAGTAATATCTGGATGAGGGCTAAAAACAAATCAATACTATGAATCATTCTTTCCCTTGTCTGCTATAACTGTCACTCCCCAGCACCTCTGTATAAAATTCATGCTGTCATAAGGCCGGTGAGCAGCTTTCATGTGTTTTTTCTGGGATTGTTTTTCTTATAAAGGGACAGATTCTCATCTCACTTAAGCCAGTGTAATTCCATTGGCTTCCATGGAGTTACATCCGACTGTACCAGTATGAGATCGGAATCAGGCCCTTATATTGCACTCTTAGAGGCTGTAACTTCTTTTACAAGATGTTGTTGAAGAGTTGGGATCAAAATGCAACCCAGAGAGGTTCTAGCCAGAATTCAGTTACATGAACCTCTTAAAGTAATATAAAATTCCCTCAGTATTTGAACACAGAAATTATATTGATGTGTAAGCTCTGTGGTTTGAAGCCCTAGAGAATAGGGAGCTTGCTAGTCAGGCCTGTTGATGAAAAGGGAGAAGAGCAGCCTAGACCTGCTTGAGAACTCAAGATGGACATAAATTTCATAAGGAAGCGAGCTCTCTCCCAGCATCTATTGGCGAGCAAGTGAAACGACTTAATGGGCCAGGCCTCCATTTGCATTTCTGTTGGGTGACAGTCGGGAGCGTTTAAGTCTGGGGGGTTATTACCTCTGCTGTATACTGAAATGACGAGTGAACTGTGAAATATATGGCTGGGGTGAAGAGTCACCTTAACCAACCTAAGGCTGGCACAGTGGGTTAGCAGAGCAGGGGCACAAGGTATAGCAATATGGAGGGGGACTCTAGCTTTTGGAGTGGGTGCATCCCTGCAAAGCCTCTGCTCCGAGTTCTGTGTGAGGCAACTTTTGTGAATGGGAGGTGGTTTCAAGGTGGAGGATGGTGCTGGTTTTTGCCAAAGCTGCAGCAGCATAGCTGAAGAATTCCAGTGAGGGCCCTCCCCCACCCACCCAGCAATCAGTAAAAGCTGTGATCGCTACACCTGGGTTACATGGTAGAGCCCTGGGAGCAGACCAGGGAGCACTTCTCTTCGGAGGGCAGGGATGGACTTGCCTGAACTCTGTGCTCCACAGACGCTGCACAACAAACTGTGAGTGGGGACACAGTGGAGGGAAGTGACTGTTGCCTTGCTGGAATGCATTGCCTTGTTGGATGCTAATAACTGTGGTTGAATGTCTGAGTTTAAGACTGTTGCTGAGATACTCTAGGGCATGGGAGTTTTACTTAATAGATATATACAGATTAATTGTTACTGGCTTTCCCCTCATTCCCCAATACAATTTTCTTTGTTAGTACAATGGACTTGGTGCTTGCATAGGGGAAGTATTGCCTGTGAAGGGTAGGATGACTAGACCGCAAGGGTGAAAAATCAGAACTGGGGGGTGGGGGATAATAGGGTTCTAGAGAAGACAAAGCCCCTAATATTGGAACAGTCCTGATAAAATCAGGACATCCAATCACCGTAGTGAAGGGCTCCCAGGGAAGTGTGTAGTTTTCCCAGGTTTCTGGGTGGGGGCTCAAGTTGGTGTTTTTTGTTCGGCTTTCAGAATGAATCCCCAGATAACTGAACCTGGCCCTTTTTGCTGCTGACAACACCTGGCAGAAGGGTTACATTGATTACTTTCTGATGTCAGACACTCAGTCCTCCTCATTTACCTGCAGTCTAATGTGAATGATTATCTGAGTTTACTAAACAATATGTCCCAAGCTTACAATAAAAAAAAAAAGTAACTTTATACACACACACCTGAAACCATTAAAACAAAACCAACAAATCACTACCCCTTTGGAATGTAGTATCTGATCAGGCCAATTTCTGTACCCCAAAAGTCATTGCAAGGCACTTAAATCTTGGAAAATGTATCTGGGGTCTCCACAGAGCATGTGCTGGATGGAGTTTTTAATTATTCTAGCTTATATTTTTAGGTCCTTAATATATACTTCCTAATGCCACTCTGCTGAATTCCAAATATATTTTAAAATGCAAATCAGCAATAAGCACTTATATTTACGGAATTCAGTGGTTTGAGGGTGTGTGGTGGTGTTGGTTTTTGGGGGGGCGTTATTTAAGATTTTAACCTTATTTTCTTGGGCCTATTTCTAATGTTCAGTGCACATCAGCTGAGAACTGTTCAAATGCTGCCTAACTGGTGGATGTCTGTTCTGTTTTCATGGTTTTTAATTTATTGCTGAATTTTCCGTGTGTGTTCTTTAATTGCAAAACAAATGTCTAGGTAAAATGCTGGTGCAGGTTTTTTTTTTTTTTTAAATGTTTTTATTAAATTTGTCACCACATTCTTCCTTCTCTTAAACCCAATAAAAAAATTAATTTGCTTGTATAGCCTTCTACTTACCCTTGATAAAAAAACTTAAACGGGTATCATCTCCATATAATTGTGTGTGCCCTTTTTTATGGTAGACATGATTATATATAATTTCTTTTCAACCACCTTTAGAGAGAATAGGAACAAACTTGCACTTAAAAGCAACTGTCTTTGTGACACTGATCATGCTATCCAATATAAGTCAGTGGAAAAATTCTGCATTAAAATTGCTGCTGAGCAAAACTGTTTTTAGAAAAAAACGCATAATACATAAATTCTTTAATTGTATGGCTGGGCTTTGTTGGAATGGGTTATGTTGCTGTGCACTTTTTCTGTTACTTTTAGGAATAAGACAATACAAATATCAGAGCTGTGGATATTATAATAGTCCCCAAGAGGGTTAGAAGAATGATCCAGGGGAAAAACACCAGTGCATTTAAAGAGAGTGCTGAATGCTCACTCACACCGCCCTACAGTAGTAGCAGAACTTAATCTGTCATATGTCAAGTTGATGTGTAGTAACTGATGGTATGTTAATCATTCCTATGCAAATATGTCAAAAACCAGTGTAAACGATTAAGGCAAAAGTTGCATGGTTAAAAAGAAACATTGGAAGAATGGATTGGATAATGATCCCAAAACATGAAATCCTTGTATTTTGACAAGTTTGTAGCATTGTGTTTAGCCAGCCTATTTAAACGCATACAGTAAATTTTACTGTGACGCCACCAGAATATTTATAAGGGTTGCATGCAGTGCTGGGAGGTGTTTTTTTTTTTTTAAATCTGTGTACCTACCTGTACCCTTTATAGCATGCCTATTTTTAAATCCTCACTGAGAACTTTGCCCTTGCTGTCTTTAGAGCTTGTACATGTCAATGTTACTCATCACATTTTTCTTCTTACTAGAATAATTTTTAGAGGGAATTCAAGAAGTAAGCAGACAGCAGAGACAACAAATGCACTCTTTTCTTTTCTTTTTTTAAATAGGAAGCAGTTTAAGCCATGCTGTGAAATTGGATGTTTTTATTTAACTGTTCAACTATGGATGGCATTGCTTTTTGAAATTTGACTAACACAATACAGATAAGAGCAACAAAAAACGATGAAGAGGCTGGAAGGATTGGCTTATGAGGATTTAATACTGTGGGCCAAATCTTCATCTTGAATCTTGTGTGCAGATGTGGTTGCCACATCTCAAAAAAGATATATTGGAATTGGAAAAGGTTCAGAAAAGGGCAACAAAAATGATTGGGGTGTGGAACGGCTGCCGTATGAGGAGAGATTAATACGACTGGGACTTTTCAGCTTGGAAAAGAGATGACTAAGGGGGGGGGGTTATGATAGAGATCTATAAAATCATGACTGGTGTGGAGAAAATAAATAAGGAAGTGTTATTTATTCCTCCTTATGACACAAGAACTAGGGGTCACCAAATGAAATTAATAGGCTGCAGGTTTAAAACAAACAAAAGGAAGTATTTTTTCACACAATGCACAGTCAACCTGTGGAACTCTTTGCCAGAGGATGTTGTGAAGGCCAAGACTATAACAGGGTTCAAAAAAGAACTAGATAAATTCATGGAGGATAGGTCCATCGATGGCTATTAGCCAGGATGGGCAGGGATGGTGTCCCTAGCCTCTATTTGGAGTGAGTGACGGGATGGATCACTTGATTGCCTGTTCTGTTCATTCCCTCTGGGGCACCTGGCATTGACCTCTGTCAGAAGACAGGATACTGGGCTAGATGGACCTTTGGTCTGACCCAGTATGGCCGTTCTTATGTTCTTACCTCCTGTAAATCAGTGATATACAGTAGCTGAGGATCTGGCCTTGTAGGTGTCTTATCTAAACACAGAACCGTTGCACATTAATATGCAGAGATGCACAATGTGCTTGATTCATCACTTCGTCACTCCCGTTTTACACCAGTGCAGTTCACTGAAATCTACAAAAAATTACACCATCATAAAATTTAGGCAACAGTGGTGATTCAGACTTGATATTTATACAGCAATAAACAAGCATTTAACCAGTGTTAGCTGAAAAACAAGAATCAAAACTAGAATTGGCATAAGGTTAGGGGTTATTTTGAGAGTCAGAATGGCAAATATGATGTAAACTGGCAATTAAAATCCTATTTTTTGATTAAGACAAATGAATAAGTGGCATTCAAATTGTGGATTTTTATCATGTTTCAGGTTCACAAGCTTCTCGATGGCCAGAGTGGCCCATCTTTTATTGAAACAACATCTCAGAATGGGTCAGCCAGCGGCAACATAAAAGTGAACAGATCTCAGAAGGAGCCTAACGATCGTTCATTCCAATTTTGATATACTACCATGTTTTAATTGTTTATAATATTGAATAAAAGACATTTCACAATGAGAAACTGAAATGTTCCATTCCAAAAGTGTCAACCTGGTACATTTCAAAGGAACGAAAAGGCTTCATGTTGGATTTTTTACCCCAAAATGAAAATTTGTCAAAATTGACACTTCTATAAAACGTTTTACTTGTAATTAATAGGCATTTTCTGACAGACAAACATTCTGCCAAAAACGCCCTAACCAGCTCTAATGCAGGACAAATGTAGCCAGGAAGTTCAGAAGAGAGAAAAGACTGTTGCTTCCTAAGCCCTTGGGAGACAGTTTGGCTTAGTGGATAGTGCACAGCACTGGGGCTCTGGAGATATTTCTTTATGCATTCTTTGTAAAGAAGCAATAAAGTGCTGTTTCCCTAAACACAGTAGAAACAAACAATAGCAGGTGATTGCCTGAGAGTCAGGGAGAATAAGAGAAGTTTCCCTGTGACTGATATTTTCCTGGAGTTAGTTCTTGCTTAGTCCTTGCCATGCAGCCCAGTGCCTTGTGCAGTGGCTTCCATTTCCAGCTATCACTATGTAAAATGGGCTTAATTTCTCCTTCCATTTAGCCCTAATGAAGGGTGCTCTAGCACACCCATCATCTTTAATGGGGTCTGTGATTGTCTATAGATCAAAGATCCACTTGATGACAACCATTAATACCTTCCAGCATAACACATGGCTTCCTTCCTTGCTTCATGGTAAAGTAATCTGTTACTGGTGCATGCCTCATAGCAGATTACTCCCCTTTCTGATCGTCTGTCCTAATGGCTCTGCACAGACTGCTTCTCTTTGCCAGCCCCATCCCAACCTGCAAAGACTGGAGATGTGGGCAGACCACACATGGTAGAGAAAAGCAGAAGCCTAAAAGCTCCCTTTATATCCTGAGCAACCTATCCCAGCGATTCATAAACTCGCTTATAATAAATAGGGGAAAATAAATTTAGATTTTTAAAAATGCTTGCAGTTGTATTAATATATGTTGATTTTTGACATAGCTAAGTGCATCTCTCTGTGTGTAGATAGGGGGTGAAATACTGGCCCCATAGAAATTGATGGAGGTTTTGCCATTTATCAATAGCAAGACTCCCATTGATTTTGTGGATTTCACCCAGGCTGTTTAGTGTCTTTTGATTAATGCCATAACAATTGGTTGGGTATTTTTTGGTTAGGCGTTTAGATTTTAAAATTGTTCAGAGAGGTCTGGTGTACCCTTTTTACAGTGAAGTTGAAAATATGACTAAACATTTCACCTTGCCATCAAGCCTAGCAGTGGCATTCATTTGTTCCCCTTGAGTTTAGCATTCATTTAGACCAGTGGTTCTTCACCTTTACTGCAGCCTGCACTCCTTTGGTTCTCAAAACATGTTCTCGCACCCCTTATCAAAAATCGTTGAAGTAGGTCAGTTCTTTAAACCTAGATATATTTTTTGTTTGTATATTACAGTAATCGTTAAAAATATATAATGTTAATAAATACATAGGTTTGATGAAACAAAGTAGTTGTACTTATGTGCCTGTGCTTAATTTGTCTTTTCGATTGTTTACCTTCTAAAAAAATCTGACATGTCTCACACCCCCAGAAAGGGCATCTCGCACCCCCAGGGGGTGCATGAACCCCAGGTTAAGAACCACTGATTTAGACTGTTTCTCTAGTTCTAGAATATTTTGTCTTTCAGGACAGTTATGCGTCATTACATTCTTTACAAACTAACTTTTTCTACTTCACATCAAAGCTGCAGATTCCTTGGCTGTGGTGAAAGAGTGCCGTTAATTTTAGTGGCTCTGAATGATTGGGCTCTTGTATAATGTACCAAGTTTGTACCGATAAAAGCAAAGTAAATCTAGTCTTCAGTGTGAAAATGATTCCAAGTTCTAAATAAAAGTACATCTTCAAAGTGCCTGAACCTTATGAACTCTCTCCACTGTTGCTGTGGTTCTCACAATTCCATGGATCTGCTGCTTATGCAAATTTGTGCTTAGACCTAGCAGAGTCGTGCTCAAAGAGAGGCAAAGAAGGTCAGCAGGATTACACAATGCAATTGCGTATCAGCACTGTAACCATCCACGGGACTCTGTTGTAGAGTAGCAACACGCCGCCAAGGACTCTGAGAGTTTAGTGCTGAAAGAAATCATCTCGTTGTAGCTCTGTTGTCAGATAAGGTTCACAATGGGAGCTTTACTGGGTGCAAATATGGAAGTACAAACTTATATATAGTCTCCATGAGTGATGTTAAAAATGAGTATTTGTATATGTTGGAGGTGATGGCCAGCACGAGGAAGAATCTCTGGATTATATTTTACATGAAACATTGTGTAGGCACTCAGCCCTGCAAGGTGCTGAAAGGAATGTCCCTGATCCAAAATAGCACTTCAATGTGTGTGTATTGACACTGACTACAATATGATTACTCATGTGCTTATGGTTAAGCTTCTGCTTAAGTACTTTTCTGGACTGGGGACAGAGTGCTCAGGATTTTAAAGGATTGAGCTGTAGGAAATTAAGAGGGATATTCTAAATTAAATTTAGGCTGTGTTTTGGAAAACAGGAAAACTTGTATGGCTTTTACATTTTCTTAAAAGGCAGATAACCCTGGATGTGTTCTTTATATGCTGTGTTCTCCACTTTGCATAGAAACAGTTCAAACAATAATTGCATTCACCACTCTGTGACAACAAACAGTTAAGCATGGATTTATGATTAAGTCTCTTGCCATAATGTGATTAATCAAGCTAAAATCCTTGCACAATGGAAGTATATTGAGGAGGAATAATGTGAACATGGTCACAGCAACAAAGATGTGAACTTGTCTTTGGCATTTGTTCATGAATTATGATAACATGTGATGCATAAATACTGCAAAGAATGTGCTCATGGGGATCATGTTATCCTTGTTGTGGTACAAATACAAAGGTCAAATTTTTAATAAGAAAAGCCTTAATCTCCTATGTGGAAAGTGTTTATCATTCTGTATCAGACCAGTAGAGGGAGAAAGCAGGTGTAAGATAAGTGGATCTCTCAAACCCGAATTGAAAAACTAGTCCAAATATCAGAATAGAAGAAAGATCATTAAATCCATCACTGTATTCCTTGCTGAAGACTTTAGTTTCCTCCTTTAATTTAAACAAAAAAAGTGACAGGTTTTATTTTTCTACTTTCTTTACAAGAAAATTTGGGATTAAATTTGAGAAGAAACCTCTTTGTAGATTATAGATCTGAAAACACACCTTGAATATTCTAGTAATAAGTGACAACAAATCAGATTCTTACCTGGCTGAGTTATTTATAATAGGGATTTAAAATACTTCTTTCTAATGACAGCTCGATAGTGTGGTTGATAAATACTATAGATAGCAATATAAGGAGTAATGTCATAGGTTACTGTGATGGGGTGTCCACCCCACACAAGGAGGAGCAATTGATAGGCTGCACCTGGGGGACAGCCAGGGATTGAAAGGCTGGCTGATGGAGCCAGCTGAGAAGGAATTTACAGGGCTAATAGAAAGCCAGGAAGCTGAGAGCAGGAGACTGCAGTGATGGAGCCTACAGCCACTCTCTGAATGTTAGGGAAAGAGGGAAACCCAGGGGGCGACTGGAAAACCCAGGGGATCCAGGCCCTGAGGGAAGGGCTCAGGGGGGCGGTGGAACAAAAGCCTGAGAGAGGCAGAATAGGAAAACACTCAGGGAAATGGCAGCAAGGCAGGACATTGCAGACCTTCTCTGTTAATTAGAAAGTCCCTGAGCTGGAACCTAGAGTAGCGGGTGGGCCCATGTTCCCCTACCAGCCTCTGAGGAAGTAGCACAATCAGGGCAGTGGGGGAGAAGACTGCCATTTTGGATGGAGACATTTTGATAACCCTCAGAAGAGGAAAACACACAGTGATCTAATCAAGCCATGTAGGGAGACCACCCTGAGTTGCAGAGAGAGAGAGAGGCAGCAGGGCGCATGAACAAGTGATAGGGGCATCAGATCTGTGCAGACAAGAGGAGGAGGAGGTGCTCTAGTGGTAAGTGGACCCCATTACAGGTACTATTCAGTTTTGAGCAAATATTCCATTCTAATTCGTTTCTTATACCAAACAAACCACTCTGATGTCAGAATGCCTATATCAATAAATTATTGTTTTGAGAAAGGATGCGGGGGAGGGAGGACAGGGAAATGAGGAGAAACATAGTTGTTAAGATAACAGTGGTTTGTTTTAAATTAAAAAGCACTTAATTTTTGAGCTATCTTCACTGCTATTAACATTTTGTCCGTGTGAATAATAAATCTAAATAGTGAATGACTTACCTGGGCAGTACAGATAGCAAAATAAAATAAACAAATTTGTGGAAGGAGAAATTTGGGACAAGGAAAGGGTTGCTTTTGTTCTTGAATTATTGTTTTTGATACTTATATTAAAGTAAAAACAATGAGGAGTCCTTGTGGCATCTTAGAGACGAACAAATTTATTTGGGCATAAGCTTTCATGGACTATAACCCACTTCATCGGATGCATGGAGTGAAAAATACAGTAGGCAGGTATAAATATACAGCACATGAAAAGATGAGAGTTGCCTTACCAAGTTGGGGGTCAGTACTAACAAGGCCAATTCAATCAGGGTGGATGTGGCCCATTCCCAACAGTTGACAAGAAGGTGTGAGTATCAACAGAGGGAAAATTACTTTTGGTAGTGACCTAGGCACTCCCAGGTTATGTCTACACTACGAAAGTAAGTCGAATTTATAGAAGTCGGTTTTTTAGAAATCGGTTTTATATATTCGAGTGTGTGTGTCCCCACAGAAAATGCTCTAAGTGCATTAAGTGCATTAACTCGGCGGAGCGCTTCCACAGTACCGAGGCAAGCGTCGACTTCCGGAGTGTTGCACTGTGGGTAGCTATCCCACAGTTCCCGCAGTCTCCGCTGCCCATTGGAATTCTGGGTTGAGCTCCCAATGCCTGATGGGGCTAAAACATTGTTGCAGGTGGTTCTGGGTACATATCGTCAGGTCCCTGTTCCCTCCCTCCATCCGTGAAAGCAGCAGCAAATCGTTTCGTGCCTTTTTTCTTAAGTTACCTGTGCAGACGCCATACCACGGCAAGCATGGTGCCCGCTCAGGTAACTGTCACTGTATGTCTCCTGGGTGCTGGCAGACATGGTAATGCATTGCTACACAGCAGCAGATTATTGCCTTTTGGCAGCAGACAGTGCAGTATGACTGGTAGCCGTCGTCGACGTAGTCCTGGGTGCTCTTTTAACCGGGCGCCCTTTTAACCGGGCGCCTGGGCAAACATGGGAGTGACTCAGCCAGGTCATTTCCCTTGTTTCATCTCGTGGCGATTCAGTTCTACTGGCAGTGCACTGTCTTTTAACCTGCAGCTAGCAGAAGAAGAAGGCTAGTTGTCATACTGCACCGTCTTCTGCCGACCACCCAGGAGATGACGATGGCTAGCAGTCGTACTGCACAGTCTGCTGCCAGCAAGATGTATAAACATAGATGAAGTGGCTCAAAACAAGAAATAGACCAGATATTTTTTTTATTCATTTTCTCCTCCCTCTGTGAAATCAATGGCCTGCTAAACCCAGTTTTGTGTTCTATCCTTGAGGGGGCCATTCAGTTTCTTCCAAACCCACCCCCTTTGTTGATTTTAGCTCCCTGAAGCCAACCCTGTAAGCCGTGTCGTCAGTAGCCCCTCCCTCCATCAGAGCAACGGCAGACAATCGTTCCGCGCCTTTTTTCTGTGCGGACGCCATACCAAGGCAAGCATGGAGGCCGCTCAGCTCACTTTGGCAATAAGGAGCACATTAAACACCACACGCATTATCCAGCAGTATATGCAGCACCATAACCTAGCAGAGCGATACCGGGTGAGGAGGCGACATCAGCGCGGTCACGTGAGTGATCAGGACATGGACACAGATTTCTGTCAAGGCATGGGCCCTGCCAATGCATGCATCATGGTGCTAATGGGGCAGGTTCATGCTGTGGAACGCCGATTCTGGGTTCGGGAAACAAGCACAGACTGGTGGGACCGCATAGTGTTGCAGGTCTGGGACGATTCCCAGTGGCTGCAAAACTTTCGCATGCATAAGGGCACTTTAATGGAACTTTGTGACTTGCTTTCCCCTGCCCTGAAGCGCATGAATACCAAGATGAGAGCAGCCCTCACAGTTGAGAAGCGAGTGGCGATAGCCCTGCGGAAGCTTGCAACGCCAGACAGCTACCGGTCAGTAGGGAGTCAATTTGGAGTGGGCAAATCTACTGTGGGGACTGCTGTGATGCAAGTAGCCCACGCAATCAAAGATCTGCTGATATCAAGGATAGTGACCCTGGGAAATGTGCAGGTCATAGTGGATGGCTTTGCTGCAATGGGATTCCCTAACTGTGGTGGGGCCATAGACGGAACCCATATCCCTATCTTGGCACCGGAGCACCAAGCCGGCGAGTACATAAACCGCAAGGGGTACTTTTCAATAGAGCTGCAAGCTCTGGTGGATGACAAGGGACGTTTCACCAACATCAACGTGGGATGGCCGGGAAAGGTACATGACGCTCGCATCGTCAGGAACTCTGGTCTGTTTCAAAAGCTGCAGGAAGGGTCTTTATTCCCAGACCAGAAAATAACTGTTGGGGACGTTGAAATGCCTATATGTATCCTTGGGGACCCAGCCTACCCTTTAATGCCATGGCTCATGAAGCCATACACAGGCAGCCTGGACAGTAGTCAGGAGCTGCTCAACTACAGGCTGAGCAAGTGCAGAATGGTGGTAAATGTGCACTTGGACGTTTAAAGGCGCGCTGGCGCAGTTTACTGACTCGCTTAGACCGCAGCGAAACCAATATACCCACTGTTATTACTGCTTGCTGTGTGCTCCACAATATCTGTGAGAGTAAGGGGGAGACGTTTATGGCGGGGTGGGAGGTTGAGGCAAATCGCCTGGCTGCTGGTTAAGCACAGCTGGACACCAGGGCGGTTAGAAGAGCACAGGAGGGTGCGGTATGCACCAGAGAGGCTTTGAAAACCAGTTTCGTGACTGGCCAGGCTACGGTGTGAAAGTTCTGTTTGTTTCTCCTTGATGAAACCCCCTGCCCTTTGGTTCACTCTACTTCCTTGTAAGCTAACACCCTCCCCTCCTCCCTTCGATCACCGCTTGCAGAGGCAATAAAGTCATTGTTGCTTCACATTCATGCATTCTTCATTCATTCATCACACAAACAGGGGGATGACTACCAAGGTAGCCCAGGAGGGGTGGAGGAGGAGGGAAGGAAAATGCCACACAGCACTTTAAAAGTTTACAACTTTAAAATTTATTGAATGCCAGCCTTCTGTTTTTTGGGCAATCCTCTGTAATGGAGTGGCTGGTTGGCCGGAGGCCCCCCCACTGCGTTCTTGGGTGTCTGGGTGAGGAGGCTATGGAACTTGGGGAGGAGGGTGGTTGGCTACACAGAGGCTGTAGCGGCAGTCTGTGCTCCAGCTGCCTTTGCTGCAGCTCAGCCATACGCTGGAGCGTATTGGTTTGATCCTCCAGCAGCCTCAGCATTGAATCCTGCCTCCTCTCATCACACTGCCACCACATTTGAGCTTCAGCCCTCTCTTCAGCCTGCCACTTACTCTCTTCAGCCCGCCACCTCTCCTCCCGGTCATTTTGTGCTTTCCTGCACTCTGACATTGTCTGCCTCCACGCATTCGTCTGTGCTCTGTCAGTGTGGGAGGACAGCATGAGCTCAGAAAACATTTCATCACGAGTGCGTTTTTTTTTCTTTCTAATCTTCACTAGCCTCTGGGAAGGACAAGATCCTGTGATCATTGAAACACATGCAGCTGGTGGAGGAGAAAAAAAAGGGACAGCGATATTTAAAAAGACACATTTTATTAAACAATGGCTACACTCTCTTTCAGGGTAAATCTTGCTGTTAACATTACATACATAGCACATGTGCTTTCATTACAAGGTCACATTTTGCCTCCCCCCACCGCGTGGCTACCCCCTCAACCCTGCCCCCTCCCCATGGCTAACAGCGGGGAACATTTCTGTTTAGCCACAGGCAAACAGCCCAGCAGGAATGGGCACCTCTGAGTGTCCCCTGAAGAAAAGCACCCTATTTCAACCAGGTGACCATAAATGATATCTCACTCTCTTGAGGATAACACAGAGAGATAAAGAACGGATGTTGTTTGAACGCCAGCAAACATACACTGCAATGCTTTGTTGTACGATTCCCAAGTACATGTTACTGGCCTGGAGTGGTAAAGTGTCCTACCATGGAGGACGCAATAAGGCTGCCCTCCCCAGAAACCTTTTGCAAAGGCTTTGGGAGTACATCCAGGAGAGCCACGAATGCCAGGGCAAATTAATCCTTTCACATGCTTGCTTTTAAACCATGTATAGTATTTTAAAAGGTACGCTCACCGGAGGTCCCTTCTCCGCCTGCCGGGTCCAGGAGGCAGCCTTGGGTGGGTTCAGGGGATACTGACTCCAGGTCCAGGGTGAGAAACAGTTCCTGGCTGTCGGGAAAACCGGTTTCTCCGCTTGCTTGCTGTGAGCTATCTACAACCTCATCATCATCTTCTTCTTCTTCGTCCCCAAAACCTGCTTCCGTGTTGCCTCCATCTCCATTGAAGGAGTCAAACAACATGGCTGGGGTAGTGGTGGCTGAACCCCATAAAATGGCATGCAGCTCATCATAGAAGCGGCATGTTTGGGGCTCTGACCTGGAGTGGCCATTCGCCTCTCTGGTTTTCTGGTAGGCTTGCCTCAGCTCCTTAAGTTTCATGCAGCACTGCTTCGGGTCCCTGTTATGGCCTCTGTCCTTCATGCCCTGGGAGATTTTGAGAAAGGTGTTGGCATTTCGAAAACTGGAACAGAGTTCTGATAGCACGGATTCCTCTCCCCATATAGCGATCAGATCCCATACTTCCCGTTCAGTCCATGCTGGAGCTCTTTTGCGATTCTGGGACTCCATCATGATCACCTCTGCTGATGAGCTCTGCATGGTCACCTGCAGCTTGCCACGCTGGCCAAACAGGAAATGAGATTCAAAAGTTCGCGGGTCTTTTCCTGTCTACCTGGCCAGTGCATCTGAGTTGAGAGTGCTGTCCAGAGAGGTCACAATGGAGCACTCTGGGATAGCTCCCGGAGGCCAATACCGTCAAATTGTGTCCACAGTACCCCAAATTCGACCCGGCAAGGCCGATTTAAGCGCTAATCCACTTGTCAGGGGTGGAGTAAGGAAATCGATTTTAAGAGCCCTTTAAGTCGGAAAAAAAGGGCTTCATTGTGGGACGGGTGCAGGTTTACATCGATTTAATGCTGCTAAATTCGACCTAAAGTCCTAGTGTAGACCAGGGCCCAGTCTTTATTCAGGCCTAATTTGATGGTGTCAAGTTTGCAAATTAATTCCAGCTCTGCAGTTTCTCATTGAAGCCTGTTTTTGAAGGGTTTTTTTGTTATTGAGTGTCCAGGAAAACCAGTAGGAGAGCACTTCAATCTCCTTAGACACTCAATAACAGACTTAAAAGTGTACTAGACACAGGATAAACACATAAGAAGATACAGCCCCTTCCCTGAAGAGTTTACAGTCTAACAAGACAAAAAATGGATGCCAGATGTGTGTGTGGTGGGGGGGAAATGGGATATGTCATACAAGCAGAGCGGTCAGAGTGCTTGGGACACAACTTGCTAGTTCCATTGTTTTTTAAAATATATATTCTGTTCTAAATAGGTTCTTATACCATTTTCATCACCGTATCTGAGCACTTTCCATTACTGTATTAAGCAATGTGACTAACATCTGCCTTATGTGGTTCACTGTCTCTTCTTCCCCAGGGGGACAATTGTGCTTGCAGTGTACTGTTTTCATTTGGTAGGGGTTTATTAGTACTTTTTATGTGCATGTTAGAGAAGGCCAGGTCAAAGAAGTGCACCTTGTTCTTGGAGCAGAAGATAATGAGGTTTGTGATGGTCCTTAATTCCTCTGGGAGTTAGTCCCATGCTCTCAGACCAGACTCTAGAATCTCTCTCCTGTATAAAAAAGCTATATTATCATGGTAGACGTTTTCATGTGCTCTCAATAGGCTGTGTTGTTGAGGAGATGCACTGCGGCATTCTGTACTAGATGGAATTTCCTAACGGCTGAAAGCTTCATGTCCTGATATAGTGCACTGCTATAATTTAGACAGGAGATGACAAAGGCATGTATAATGCAGGCCAGATCATTTTACACCAAAATGGGTTGCAATCTCCTAGGCAACAACAGATGTTATTGTGGATGCTGCTGGGTGAGAGCTTAATGCCAGTGTGGAATCCAGAAGCATTCACATGTGGGAGTGCATCTTCAATCAAAGGAGACTGCACCGTAGTTGCAAAGTGCTTCCCTCTGCCCACCAGCATCACCTCTGTCTTTCTTAGGTTCAGTATCCGCCAACTGTTCTTCACCCGTGAACTGATCTCATCCAAGCAGTGGGCCAGCTTGGAGGTAGTGGCACAGTTGTGTACAGTGAAGGTTCAGTAAAACTGTGTGTCATCTGCATATTGCTGGCACTTCAGTCCATGTCATCTTACCAGGTCACTTAATGGCAGCATGCAGATGTTGAAAAGGTTTAGAGAGAGAATTGAACCTTGTGGAACTTGATAAGTGGGGAATCTAACGGAAGAGGTACAGTTTTCCACCACTGTCTTTTCAGTGTTTCCTTCCAGGAAAGGATTTAAACAATTTTAGCACATGCCTCTGGACCCTGGCTGCCTCTCTCAGGCGGGACAGCATGTACAGTCAACAGTGCTGAATGCTGAAGAGAGGTCCAGGAGATGAGAATGGATTCATCCATTGACATCAGGAGATCATCCATCAAAACCACTGAAGTGTGTTTTGTCCCATGTCCTGACCTGAATCCAGATTGTGCTGGGTCTAGGATATCCACTTTGGAGAGAGAACTTGTTAGTAAACCTTTGGCTAGGTTTTCTGTGAGCTTGCTCAGGAATGGAAGGTTTGATACTGGGTGGTATTTGACTAGAATAGTTGGGTACATAGAAACTATTCCAATCTTTGTCTACTTTATTTTTTTCCACACACCCCTAGCTACAATCCTAGATATTGTTATCCTACTCCTTATCCATATTTTTCCCATCCCTGACACTGCATCCGCCCTGTACATCCCTTTGGAGAATATTTTCCTCCCTCTGGGAAGGACCCATTCCACCAAGTTATGTGAAAATCAGAAAAGTGCGTCCTGATGATAGAGGGACTCCTGGGGCTTTGGAGACATATTGGCTGCTCTGGCAGCCACAGGCTTACCTCTGGCTCCCAGATGTGGGTTCCACTCTCAGCATTGTGGGGATGCTGGACCCTAATACTAATTAATCTATGCCCAGTTAAGGGGAATTCCAATGATTCAGGATTCCACCATCTCTTTGGGCTTATCTTCATTTGTCACTCCTTGGGGACCCTCCTTATACTAAGGTAGAGACAAAGCCTGCCCATGTCTTTTTCCATTGGCTACCTGTTGTCCAGGGATCTTACTGGGCATATGACAGGTCTGTGTTCATTGCCAGTCTCTTCCTGTGAAGCTCTTTCCAAAGATAACTGAAAGGGCCACTCTATATTCTCTCATACTTTACTATGTGTGACAAAGTTCCTCCTCTACCTTAGTGGGTCTTGTGCTTATTGGTGGATTTGCTCACCTTGGAGCTTCATGGCAGCCCTCAGCTTGGCTGTTTTTCTGAACCCACAGTCCAGGTCAACTTCTCCTGTGTCTGACCAGGAGTTGGGAGGTTTGGGGGGAACCCGGGTCCGCCCTCTACTCTGGGTTCCAGCCCAGGGCCCTGTGGAATGCAGCTGTCTAGAGTGCCTCCTGGAACAGCTGTGCGACAACTACAACTCCCTGGGCTACTTCCCCATGGCCTCCTCCCAACTTTATCCTTCTTTATCCTCACCATAGGACCTTCCTACTGGTGTCTGATAATGCTCCTCAGTCCTCCTCAGTCCTCCAACAGTCCGCGTTCTCACTCTCAGCTCCTAGTGCCTCTTGCTCCCAGCTCCTCACACGGGCACCACAAACTGAAGTGAGCTCCTTTTTAAACCCAGGTGCCCTGATTAGCCTGCCTTAATTGATTCTAACAGCTTCTTGATTGGCTGCAGGTGTTCTAATCAGCCTGTCTGTCTTAATTGTCTCCAGAAGATTCCTGATTGTTCTGGAACCTTCCCTGTTACCTTACACAGGGAAAAGGGACCTACTTAACCTGGGGCTAATATATCTGCCTTCTATTACTCTCCTGTAGCCATCTGGCCCGACCCTGTCACATATGCCTAGACATGTAATTTATTTGCCCTGTTGTGTTTATAATTCTGCTAGATTATCTAAGTGTCTGTATTCTTAATGTACAGGGAACTTCTGCTTAGTGCTCACAGACTAGCTCTGGTAGTTTTGTTTTGTTTAATGTAATTATCACCTACACAAACTATACTAATGCAATGTAAAGGCAGCAAGGAAACATTAAAATAAAAGTCACTGGAACTGCAAAAGCTAAGGTTTCTACAGAAATGTTAGTTTGGTCTGAAGTTTTATTTTTCTCTTATTTTCACAAGAGGTATATCTTGCAATACAACTGTTTGTATGAATACAGCAAACAAGATTTGGCCTAAAATATGTAGGTGAAACTACTTCTATTAGTGTTGTTAAATATAGATCATAAAATATTTTAAAAGTACCACAGTCACATAGCAATATGCAGGATGTGCATTTTGATGCCAATAATAGATGCCATAGGAACCTTATCATTTGCATTTCCTGCCTCTTTTCTTTTAACTTTGCAACCTTATTAGTACATGATCAGATTTTTTTAATTGTTAAATTCCTTCTACTTTTTAAAGAAAGACAAACACATTTCCTGCACTTCATAAAGTTTAAATAAAGACTGGGTGACATCTCACTTTTGCTGCTGCCCTTCGGGTTAAGAGAACTGGGTTCTCTTCCTGGTTCTGCCGTTGGCTCTTTGCCTCTGGTACATAACATCAGCCAAATTCTCATGTGCCCAAAGTTGCACAAATTAAGGGTCCATATTTGGGCACCTAAAGGAAAGTGACTTGCAATGTGAGGTCCCAAGACACCTTTATTTGATTAGGAATGGAAAGTTTCTGTCCAAAGATTTAATAGCCAATAAAATGTACTGTTAACATTCATGGGCAAAACACACTATAGATAGTTAATACGGGGTCATATGGTCAAAGATAGAAATGCTTCCATTTATGGTAATTCTGATGCTGGAGTGCATTTAAACTGACAGATCTTTTTGAGACATTTAATCTTTATGTCAGGATATGTCTACACTGGAATAAAAGACCCATGGCACAGCTGTGGCTGGTCCAGGTCAGCTGACTCAGGCTCTCAGGGCATGGGCTGTGGGACTAAAAATTCAGGCCACAGACATTTTACAGCCCTGCAGCATGAGCCCCGTAAACCCAACTCAGCTGACCCAGGCCAGCCACAATGTTTAATTGTTGTAGAGATGTACCCTCAGTGTCAAATGTTTTCCGCATCCTTGGCAGCTGCAAATGGCACTGAAACAGCACAACTAGCACTGTTCGGCTGCGGGGGGATGGAGGAGGATATTTATTGGTGCAAAATTTCTCCTCTTTCTAGGCTTCTGAACAAAAATTCACTCGTATGAATGTTTGTGAAAAACAAATAAAGGGGCTGTGAACAGGATAACATGAAAAGAATGGTTTTTATGGCCAAAACACTGGACTGGGACTCTGGAGATCTGTGTTCAGTTCCTGGCTCTGCCACAGACTTTGTGTGACCTTGGGAAATTATCTTAACCTTCCTGTGCCACAGATCTATACAAGGAGGATAATGAAACTTCTTTATTCCCATTCTTTGTGTGCCTTACGCATTTAGACTCTGGACTTCGAGGCAGGGACTACTATGTATAAGCACAATGGAACCCTGTTTTCAGTTGAAATAGTTAGATGCTACTGTAATACAAATAATAATTTTAAAAAATTATCCAACCTGATATTCACAAATATTTTTTTTACAATATTTGCCCAGCTTTAGTCATGACTGAGAACTATAACAGAAATGCATCAGAAGTGGGTAATACAATTAGTTGCACATAGAATAATAAAACACACACACATATATAAATGTGTATCCTTGAGTTTTTAGTTTATCAATAAATAGGATGTTAGATTTTTTTAAAATCTCCCTATTATAGTTTACATGTTACTGGTATGGGGAAGTAAAATTCAACATTTTCTTTTACAAGTGGAATGACATACCCTGTTGGTTTAAGAGCTATTCATAGGGGGGAAAGCATTTGTTTTTTCTAAATGTGCAAAAGTACTGATATCCAGCCTTAGACTGATTGGGCAAATCTCATGTAAATCATAAAACTGGGGTAGAAATTAGAAATTGTAAATTTGCTGAATTCTTTCTTACAACAAAGAAGTGTTGTTGTTTTTTTTAATGCTGCATTTGCTCCTTTTCTAGATTCGGGCTAAAATGGGGCATGGTTAGGTACTGAAGAGTGGTTAGACTCGAGCAACAATAAATCTTATTCTACAGTCCTGATGTGGGATTAAATGAAGTAAAATTGAGGTGGAATAACTGGTGTGTTGTAATCTCCCTAGATATAGAATCACTAACACACATAGATGGATATGTTTATTTGCTCACACATTTATCTGTGAATGTAAAAGATCCCAATGCAAATATTCGCACACAAGAATGTTATGTGGAACTGGGAAAATCCTTGGAGGATTTGAATTCCATAAAGCCACAATCATTTTGTCAGCTTGTGACAGTTATAATCCTGCTCCAATACATTTCATGCTATTTCAAATTTCTGGGATAAGTTAAATGGTAGAATTTTTCTTTCATGTGTGAGAAAACAGTAGAATGAACTGATCATACAAAATGTGAGAGGAGAATTATGGCATTTTGTGGAGTAAGCACTTTGGGACAGGTACAATGTCACTAGTGTGTGTTTGTACAGACCTCAGCTCAATGGGGCACTGATCCTAATTGGGGTGTTTGGGAGTTGCTGTAATATAAATATTAAACAATAATAATGTGAGCAAAGCGAAAGGCATCTCCACATTCTACTAATTGCCACAACTGCCACTGCTTCCTTTTGGAACCTTTCTTTTTGGTGACAGTAAAACTAACTTGATGGAAGAGTCACCAGCGGACTGGCTATTTGAGATCTTTTAAAAATTGTCTGGCAGATTCCATTTGGAAACCCTCTTTGAGATTATCCTTTGTGTCTAGAGCTGGGCGAACTATTTTCAGTGATCAATTTAGTCAACTAATTTTAGCCTTTTTCTGTTTTTGAAATGTACTTGAACAGACCTTTAATTTTTATTCATAACCTATTTCTGATTACAACCTACTTGCAAACTGCTTGTATTTAATATGGTTTTGAGTTTTCACTATTCATAATACTCTTCTCACACTGTGGTTTATACCCTAAGCCACAGTGTACTGATTCTGCTTCTTAATGGATAATTTCCAAACCAGTGAGGAGCTTCAAGATGGGTGCATAAATGCTTCAGTGAATACATAAATTTGCTTTAAGGTTTAAAACAAACACAAGAAAGTATTTTTTCACACAATGCACTGTCAACCTGTGGAACTCATTGCCAGAGGGTATTATGAAGACCAATACTATAACGGGGTTCAAAAGGGAGCTAGATAGAATCATGGAAGATAGGTCCATCAATGGCTATTAGCCAGGATGGGCAGCAATGGTGTCCCTAGCTTCTGTTTTGCCAGAAGCTGGGAGTGGGTGACAGTGAATGGATCACTTAATGATAAACTGTCTGTTCATTCTCTTTGGGGCACCTGCCATTGGCCACTGTCAGAGGACAGGATACTGGGCTTGATGAACCTTTGGTCTGACCCAGTATGGCCGTTCTTATGTTACATATTTACATGAATATTCCCATTCAAGTACATATTTGTAGGAGTATTTAGTACATGCATCCCTTCCAGGAGCATTCATACCAACAGAATGTTGTTCAGTGTTTGTTTAGAAATGCAACAAAAGTTGCAACTAAACCATTTTGTTTGATTTCCACAGCTTGGCTTGTGCACACAGATATCGTACAACTGGGAGATCCATGTGCTGATCTTTCTGACAGTAGAATTTAGCCCTAAATTGGCTAGTGTAGACAGGCTGATGCTTGGTGAAATTTGAAAGCTTTGTTCATTTCAGATAAGAGACCTACAAGGGTGTTGCAAGAACTTCAAAAATGGGGGCCAGGAAACCCAAATGGGCCAAATGCAAGTGGTATTGCAACTCCTTGCTCCAGGTTGCAAATCCACTCACTCAGATTTGGCCTTGCTGCCCCTCCATCAGGGGCAGCTGGGTAAAATTTGAGCGGCGTTGCGACCCTGACTGAGGGGTGGCTGGGCTAAATTTCAGTAGGGTGGTAACTTCATGCGTGGGGTTGCAGTGCCACTCAAACTTGGTCTGGCTGTCCTCCATCATGCTAGCAGGGAATGGGCTTTGCTGTTATATCACCCAGCTCTGGAGTGGTGTTATCCTCCTGTTCAAAAAGCGGGAGGCTGTGGCCCTTCCCCTCCCCACTCGGGCATTTGTGACGTGGTAGTGCCTTATATTACACAGTAAAAATTCAGTTGCTGATTTGAAGCTTCTCTGAATTATCATGAAAATATCAAAAATGCATTTTCATGAGATTTTTTCAGTCTATGACTTCCTACTTTCAGCTAGATGGGAAATCCTGAGACTAGCCACTTCTCATTGCAACTCAGGATGTTCACTTCCATTGCACAGGCACAAGAGGCTGTGAAAAGTGACACACCCACAGATACGTAAGTTTTGCTGATTTTGAACCACAAGAAAATTGGGGTTAGATTTAACTTCTGAATGAAGGTTTGGCTCAGTTCTCTTTAACCAGATTTTAGACTGAGATGGCAGTGGCACTTACAGTTAAGGTTGCCTAACACTTTCCATTATAAGACCCTGTTATCAGTTGCTTATTATTTTGCCAAACTATAACTGTTTATGCTGAAATGTAGCATGTTTGGAGTCTGTCTCAGCCTCCATTATTTCTTTTAAGTTGCAATTAAAAACAGTTGAGCCATTTTCAAAAAGGAGGGTTAAGAAATGTACATTGTGTTGCCAGTGTTGAGTTCTCTCAACCATTTCACTGAGATGCCCTAGTGCCACCATGCTTTGAAGCAAGTTCTTGAAATTTGGCAATGGATCGCTCTGGGCTCAGAGAGGTGCCCTTGGTTGTCCCTGTGAAAATCCACCCATGTGGCTAAGTTATTAAACCTGTGCAAATGGTAATTTTCAGATGCTTAACTGAGGTTTGTTAGAGGCTGACAGTTAAATGCTCAGAAGAGAAGTTTTGGGGGCTGGGGTTCTGGGGGAGGCAGCATGTCAAACATAGTTTCACTACACCTAATTCCTCACTGCTGAAAGGACCTTATGTTGGTGACATAAGATTAGAGTTGTTCCTGTAGAGCTCTAATTTACGCTACAGCTAAGTGGTTGAGGATGGTCTCAGTATATTTAATCCTGCATCAGCATGGGGGGTGGATTAGATGAACCCTTGAGGTCCTTTCCAACCCTACATCTCTATGATCAGGGAGTCACAACTGCCTCCTTGCATCCCCCTTCTTCACCATGGGTGATTTGAAGAAACTGCTCTTACCTGTTCATTCCACACGCTAGGGTCCAAACTCTGTTCCTTGTGCATGTGGTTTCCATAGAATCTCTAATTAGGAAGATAACTGCAGTTGGGGTTGTGTAACCTTACGTGATCACTGTTTGGCTTCATCAAAGATTTTACCAAGATCCTCCAGCAAAAAGAGAGAAGTTGAAGCCCTGATATCTCAAAAGTAAAAATCAAGCAGATGATAAGCCTTTAAAAAAAATTGAAACTGCTTTTAGTACATAATAAAGAAGCAGTACAAATGAGAAATGTTGGATCATGCTGCCCGTATTTAATTAAGCCAGGATTATTTTGGAGCTCTGGAATTCCCAAACTTTCACCTTTCTGATGTGATTCCTTCCTCCCCCCGCCCCCGAAAAATTCAGAGTGATAGTTGGCCACAATGCTTTGTATCCTGTTTGTCTCATGGATCAACAGTGCTCCTTTCCTCAGTTGGAAATTATTTTTTCTTTTCCTGTCCTATTAGACTGTTACATAGGGTATGTCTACACTAAAACATAAGACGACTTCTATTAGGTCGATTTACAGCCACCGCAGTAATTACTGCCACACTACCCTCCTTCTGTCAGCGGTGCACGTCCTCAACAGAAGTGCTTCCACTGACCTAAGAAGGCTAAGAGCCTACTCTCTTAGCTCTGCTGGCAGCTCCCTGCTGGGAGCCCTCCTGCCCCACAGGCTCCAGGTCTCCTGGCAGGCTGCCCCACCTCTGCTCCCTGTTCCTGGCCAGGAGCAGGGAGGAAGCCATGCAGGGCTTCTTGCCCTGCCAGGAGCAGCAGGGGAGGTTGCCCAGCTCTTCAAAGGAGCCGGGGAAGCTGGGCTCCTACTGCCTACCTCTCTTGTCTATTTCATGGCTTCCCTGGAGCTGTGAAATTGACGAGAGAGCTAACAGCCAATGTAAGTAACACAATGCCTACACAGACACTGTGTCGCTCTAACTACACTGCCATAAGCCCTATGCCTCTTGTGAAGGTGGTGGTATGTTGGTGTAATGGGACACTTACATCAGCGGGACAAGGCTGTAGTGTAGACTGACATAAATAGGTTGACGTAAGCTGCCTTATGTTGACCTAACTCTGTAGTGTAGAGCAGGCCTAAGTGTGATGGAAGGGAGGCTCATACTAGCCTAGGATTTGGGTCATCTGGGTTAGAGTCCCTGTTTTGCCACAGACTTCCTGTGTGACACTTAGCCTCTATGTTCCTCGAGTCCCTCACCTGTAAAATGGGGATAACAGCACTTCCCTACCTCACAGGGGTGTTCTGGGGCCATCAGGAGTGATCCAGGGAAACAACTAACAAAATTAGTTGCATCCTTTGGAGTCTTACAAAAAGATATTAAAATATAAGGAATACAAAATAACATTGTGAAGGTTATTTTAAATGAAATGGAAGTAAAAGATCACGGCGTGCAGCTTGGCTTATTGGTAAAATTAAATGTGTGTTGCACCAAAGTTTAAAAAGTAAGAACCTAGAAAACACTAGAGATAGCAGTCTTCAAATACTTGAAAGACTGCCTTACAACAGATGGAGAAAAGTTGTTCTCTCTTACCACAGAAGGCAGGATAAGAAGCAATGGGTTCAAACTACAGCTTAGCAGATTTAGATTAAATCTCAGGAAAAACTTCCTAACTGCAAGAACAGTAGGACAATGGGACAGACTGCCTAGGGAGACTGTGCAAGCTCCTTTAATGGAGGTTTTCAAAAGGAGGCTGGATAGCAGTCTGTCTTGGCTAGTTTAAACACAACAAAGCCTGCATTTTGGCAGGGGGTTAGACTAGATGACCCTTGTGGTTCTATGATTTTTTTACCCTGTGGTTCTATGATTCTACGGTGGAAGCAGACATGTAGGTCTTGATCCTGCTGCTCCCATTTAAATCAATGAGAGTTTTGAAATGTACTTCAACGAGAGCAAGGCTGGACCCATGAAATCCTGTTATTATTACAGGGGCTAGTTGGCATGGGAGAACTTTCATATTCTCAAACTGGGGTTGTTTTGTGGTGACAGAAAAATTTTTGTAAATAGTTGAACTTTGTAATTTGAGATTATCTATATGATTTATTAAGTGGATGTCTGGTTAATTACTAATTGCCAGAATGTTATTCTGTGGCAATTACAATTAATCTTCATTGCTTCCATATGAAAATTACTGAGCTTTCTTCATGACTGTATTCTTTAGCTATCAAAGCTACTATGGGAATTTACTAACTTTTCTTGACCATGGCATTTGTTTTTGCATCCCTGAATTATGGGATTAGAATAATTTTTATTCTTGTTGCCAGTCTACTATTACCTGGTTTAAAACTGCTGTCTCTTAACATCTTTTATATGTAAACTTCCAAAGCAATTTAAAAGATGCTGGTAGGTTTTCTCATCTATATGTCGTATAGAGAACCTGAATAGCTACTATATGTACGTCTACGGGTGAATATACATACAGGTCCAAATTCTGCCATGTCTTGTATTCAGTAGTATGACCTTGCTGAAGTGACACAAATAAAAGGTGGTATTTTTATTGTAAGCACAATGTATTATGACATGATTGGCAGTTTTCTGCCTGGACTAGCTCAGAACATGGAGCATAATCCTGCTCCCACTTCAAGTACCTGAGAGTTTGCTATTAATTTACTGGAAGATGGATCAGTCTCTTGGAGCCTAATCTGACTTTCATTGAAGTCAGCAGGATCTATGTTGGGCTTAAGGTTGACTACGGCTTTTTTTCACAATTTGTCCTGACGGAGAGACTCCGTTGGATGATGATAGGAGGATAGAATCATTGCAGGATGATGATGTGATGTAACTTCTCAGATAGTGGCATGCAAGAGATTAAAAATGTATGAGAAACCTTGAATTTCAGGATTTTACATAATTTCAAATAAACAGGCCCTTTGGGGGGGGAACCACCAGCAAAATGTCATGGGGTTTTCTCTCAAATAGTGAATAAAGACCTTTTTTAGACATAAGAATGTCCTCTTTGGGGAAAGGTTGGGGGTCAAAAGTATTAAGAAAAAATGATGTTCAAAAGCAGCTATAACTTAATTCTTCTACAGAACCCAAGCCAGTTAAGTCAAAATTTAGCTTAGTGACCAATTAACTACACTATTGCTCCAGAAACAACTGCTGGCAGAACATATTTTAGAGCCTTTTTTGTGTTTGCACCAACATGTTATATGTACTGATCGATTCTGATGCAGAACCACAAAGAAGAGAAAGCAGAAAGAAGATACAACTGCAAAACAAGAGAACACAGGGCTAAATTGCCTGTGAATTCACTTTATTTACTGAAGTCCAAGCTGATTTGGGTGAAACATTTTCATGACTGGTTGGAGAATTACATGTTCTTTCCTTCCCCGCAACAATGCAGCTGTTTGTAAGGATTGTTTGGGTTTTTATTTGTAAAGAAAAGAACAGTTTTTTGACATCCCTTATCTAAATCCAGAGATATGGTTATAAAGGAAAATTTTAGTGGACCTCACAGGCCTTTCTTGATACTGATGTCTGCAAGAGTTATTGAGAGGAAAGCTACTGTATAAAGATGTATAGCTAATTCCATTTTTGCAATGCATGCCAACGTTTTGAGGAAAAATATTGATACAGCATTTTTCTTGTCTCAACCTTTGTCACATGAGCAATGGTTATTTAAAAAACAAACCAAACCAAACACTTTTCAGGGCAAGTTTTAGCCAAGCATCCATCTTTTAAAATGTTCTTTTTACTTGGACACTGGTTCTTGTGTTATGTGAAGGGGTAAATAACACTTTCTCAACACCACTCATGATTTTATAGATCTTTATCATATCCCCCTATAGTCATCTCTTTTCCAAGCTGAACAGTCTGCCTTTTTAATCCCTCCTCATAAGAAAGTTCCACACCCTTGTTCATTTTTGTTGTCCTTCTCTGTATGTTTTCCAATTCTAATATATCTTTTTTGAGATGGTGACCAGAACTGCATGCAGTATTCAAGGTGTGAGCGTACCACGTGTAAGCGGGGGAATAGTCCCATTATTGTGGGGAACTTTCCTGGCTTCTGCACTACCCCGGTGAAGTGGGCTAGTGAAAGGATCTGAGTCCTCGCTCCCACTTCCTTTACCCGGTGGCCTCCCTGCCCTTGAGGGCTCCCCTTCCACTCTCCTGTCTGGCAGAGTCCTCGTAACCCCAACCAGGCTGGGCCCAGGATTCCTGGGGGGCTCCACCCCCAACCCTGCTGTGGTCACCTAGGACAGGGGCCAGAGTGTCCCTACTCCAGGGTACTCTCTCTGCACTGGGCACTTCTCTGACCCACTGACCATTACATACAAGTTAAAGCAAATGCAAGTTATTTAATCAACAATTAATTTTAAAAAGAATAAGGAAAAATGGGAAAGGTTAAAGGAAACAAATCAACCCACTCTGTGGCAGGGAACATCACAAAGTGTCTCTGGAATGCCAGGGCAGTTCAGAGTCTGTTCCTTGTAAGTCCCAGGCCTTCTTCTCAGGCCCTGGCTTTGCTACAGGGATGCTGTGGGTTGGACACTTGCTCTGGTGGTGGCCACACGTTCTCAGGCTCTAGGTGGCAGGGCCCTTCTTCCCAGTGTCACCCCCGCCCTGTCGGGGTTACGATCCAAGCCTGGCCTGCAGAGCCTCTTGGCTGAGGTGTCTCCCTGTGCTGGGCCCGCTGCCCAGGGTCCCCCTCGCACTCCCCAGCTGCTCACCGCACCCAGCTCCGGACTGCTCCAGCCCCAGCTGCACCACTGTCTCTGCACTGCTGCTGCTCTGCCTCCAGCTCCCTGCGCTGCTTCTTTGGCCCCCCGCCTCTGGTTGCTGCAGCTCTGCTCCCAGGACAGGTCTGCTCTGCAGGCTGCTTCTGTGACTCTGCTCCCAGCACTGACCTGCTTCCTGGGCTGCTTTTCTGGCCCCTCTGGCTCTGGTTGCTGCAGCTCTGCTCTAGGGCAAGTCTGCTCTCTCTGGGCTGTGCCTCTGGCTTTGGGGCTGCAGCTCTGCTCCCAGGACAGGGGTTGCTCTCTCTGGACTGCTTTTCTGGCCCCTCTGGATCTGGCACAGCTCTGCTCCCCAGCTCAGCTTGGGCCCCTGCTTTCTCCTTAGCTCGGCCCCACTCTGTCTGACCCAGGCAAGTCCAGCTCACACGGAGGACGGGACCTCCCTGGCTTCCTGACTCCTTAAGTAGCCTGCTCGCCCTGTCATTCAGGCTGACCTGGAGCATTGGCCTCTCCCCATTGTTCCTGGGGCTGTCAGTCTCAGGGTCCTGATTTCCCATCGACCCTTCCCCCTTTTTAGTACTGGGAGCTAGCCAACCAAAACACCCCCACTGAATGTTAGTAAGGGGGCAACATTCCCCTTACACATGGATTTATATAGTGGCATTATGATATTTTCTGTCTTTGTATTTATCATTTTCCTAAAGGTTACTAACATTGTTAGCTTTTTTAACTGCTGCTGTACATTGAGCGGATATTTTCAGAGAACCATCCACAATGACTCGAAGATCTACCTTGAGTGGTGGTAACTAATTAAGACCCCATCATCTTGTGTGGTATATAGTTGAGATTGTTTTCCAATGTGCATTACATCTGCCATTTTGTCACCCAGTTTTGAGAGATCCCTTTGTAACTCTTCACAGTCAGTTTTGGTCTTAACTTTCTTGAGTAATTCAGTGTGCGGTGTTACTGTAGCTGTGTCAGTCCCAGGATATTAAGAGAGACAAGTTGAGTAAGAGAATATATTTTATTAGACCAGCTTCTGCTGAGGAGAGGGAGAGAGACACTTGTGAGCTAGACGTATTCATTTGTTTGTATGTTAGATCTCCGTCTGTGTCTTTTTAAAATGTAAGCTCTCTTTCTGTCTCTACTTAAAAATAAGAATGTGTATGATTTGTCTGCTATATAAAAACATTCACTTTTTTTATTTAACCCTAATCCCTCCTTTACCTAACCTTTGCCTTTATCTCTTTTCATGTTCAATATTTGTATAATTTATATGGCAAGCTCTTTGGGGCAGGGACCAAGCCTTTTGAAATCTCTGTAAAGTGCCATGCCAAATTATGGTGATGTTTAAATTCTTCTTAATAATAATAATTGTATAATTATTCCCAGCTCTGGCACTCATTTACCATTTGCCCTTGAGCCTTGAGTTACTTAACTGTTTCACTTTAATTATCACAACACCCTATGTCACTGGGGTATTTTGAAGCTTAATTTAATTAAGTCCTTTGAGAAACTAGGAGGAAAGGTTGCTATGAATTGAAAATTAGTATTTAATTATTCACTTCATTTTCATGTAAATGTCACTATAGGAAATATTTAAGTACACAATTACGGATTACTTATTAATCCATTTTTATTGCAAACAACAAAGATTTACTTATTTATGCCTTGTCTTTTAGTTTCTGCTCACAGATAGCAGTACTCTGAAGATGTGTATATTCATTAGGGGTCTATGTGGCAGAAACAAGGAGCTGTGCATGAGTCCTTCTTTAACAGGGACTATGCAAACCTAAATATCTAAATTCCATTATTCTGATTGGATGAGGCAATATGCCTTCCACAAAAGATTGGGGCATTTGGAAACTGAATTCTGGAAAGTTAGTTATTACCTGCTAGAAGTTTACTTCTTGTTATTTGAAGTCTGAGGCTGAAGGTATGGAGCCTGGTTTTCATCTCACTTACATGTATGTAAATCTAGAGCAGCTCCATTGAAGTCAGCCGAGTCACACTGACTTCACACCAGTATAAGTGAAAGGAGGTCTTAAATTCAGCCAGAGCTGTCCAGAGAAGAGCTCCTGTAAATATTTTCATACTGTGAAGTAGAAGCCCTGTGCACCAGTGTCTCCCACAAGGCGGAAGTCCCGCCCCCCAAATGTCAGGAGGAGGAAACATGTGGGAGGCTCCAGGAAATACTTGATGAGAATTTAAGACTTGAGTGAAAGGAAAATCAGACCCATTGCATTTAGTTAATATGTAAAGGAAGGGTTACTAACACTGATTTAGTATCCTTTTCCACTACATGCATCTGAAGAAGTGGGTATTCACCCACGAAAGCTTATGCTCCAATACGTGTTAGTCTATAAGGTGCCACAGGATTCTTTGCTGCTTTCACAGATCCAGACTAACACGGCTACCCCTCTGATACTATCCTGTGGTGGTCATCTCAGCCCCTACTATAAGCCAATGCAACTCAGTGGGTTACAACAATAGCTGAATTTTACAGAAGCACTGGAGGCGGTGTACCTTCCTGATAGATGCTTTTCCTGTTAGCCTCTCCCTATTTCCGAGTGTATAAGTTGCACTCATTTTGCATATCCAATGATGGATGCCAGTTTGGTGCAAACTACTTTCCCACTTAAGGTCACTTACACTTATTTTATGATCAACTTTTACAGTTTATCCACATGTAACTTATATCAGCTTTTTTTGTCACTATTGAATTTGGCCCTAGGATTTCCAAGGGAGATGTATCTACTTATTTCCATTTGGCTGAATTTTTCCCTTTTCTCTGAAAAAAGCTCACATTATGACAAAAAATGCCATAATCAATATGACACTTTGCTGCGTCACCCAGTTATTGTTACACATCATATAACTTTTACAAAACTTTTATCATGCATCCTGCTATACTAAATTTGCACCACGCAACATACGTACTAGGGTTTCTCCTTTATACTGTATATTAGTTTAATATAAAAGTGGAAACACTTCTTTGAAGCATCAAGGATTGGCAATCACTGGAGACGGGTGGGGTGGACCGATGCATATAATCTCCCAGGATTTTATCTCATCTGCTCCTATTGTTCTCACATGTGCTCTTTTTCTCCAGCCCTTCTCTTAGTTACACACCATCAGCTGCTAAGGACTGCTTCAAGTGTGGTCTGAGTTAATACCCCCTTCCCACTGAGTAATCTTTCCTTGTAAAACACACACAAATTGCTATACTGGAATGGAACAAAAGAGCCTCTAGTCCAGCATTCCATCTCCAGCAGTGGCCAACACAAGGTGTTACAGAGGAAGGCATAAAACCTCCATAATGCATCAAATGGTGCAATGCTGTAACATGGGAGAAAATGTATTCCTGAATTCAGCTAACTATTAGCATATGTGCTGAACCATGAGGACTTAAAATTTTTGCCCTAGCTAATGTAATTGCAAATGTTATTTGTAATTCATATGAATGTCTAATCTTTTTAAAAAATATATTGCTCTTCCAGTGACTGCTAGCTTGAGGTGTGAGTTTCAAGATTGATCGCCAGTCTGGTATTTTTTCAATCACATTAAAATGCTGGGTAGATGTTATTGATTACTGTACTAATATAAGCAATGAGTGACCTTTATTTTTATCCAGTGCTGAGAGTTATTTTCTTCAAACTAATTTGCTACTGTGTCATGTTGCACTTGAAAAATGCTGCTCTTGAAGATTATTTTTTGTAACTTTTATCTGAAGAAGTGACTTTTTTTGTTTGTTTGTGAGATGATGATGTTTCCAGAAGAACTGCATCAAAAAGATTTTTTTTTTAAAGGCACTTTGGAAATGATCTATGTGTCATAGACTGGCACCTATTTTATTAACTCAAACAAGTGGATATATTAATACTCTGTCATGGGTCCTCTCTTGCACAGACTCCCATGGCTGTGCCTCCACCATGTGCTTTTATTTTGTGTTCCCTCCACCAATTTCACAACAGTCCTTGTGCAACAGCCCGTTTACAATATTCAACTAGCTTTTGGCCTTCTCACTAGGGCCTGGGGGTAACGGAAAACTCCCTGTTTTGAGCCTCTGTATAGCTAGGCTTAGCTAGCCCTGTTCCTCCTTCTCTCCTTCCACTTCCTTCCTGTGCTGCCTCTTATCAGCCCAGTGCTGATGGGGTAATTGGCTCAGCCAGGCAGCCTGATTGAGTAATTACCCCCATCAGCTGCCTACTGGGGAACTAATTTAGAGTGATCAGAGTGCAGACTCACCTGTTTTCACCCTGCACTCTGTCACACATTCATAAATATTTGATGTATTATTTTCTTTCATTTGTGGTATAATGTGAATGCAAATGAAATATTCTCTAGATAATCTGCCAAGATTTATTGAATACAAAATATTTTAACTGAAATCAAACCAATGTACCTTGCAGTGAACAGCTGCAGCTACTTTAAAATAAAGTTAAGCAAGCATGAAAAACAGGTATGAAAATAACTTTACTGGAAAACTAATTAGCCCAATACAGTACAATCTGCAATGACACAGGATGTATAAAGAGCATGGTCCGATTACAGCAATGACTCACTGATTGTTGGAAATGACTGACTGGGCCACAACTTGATTATGATAAAACATTACATTCATCCCATATGGCTGGAAGTCTTGGTAGTCTGTACCATCTGGTTCCTCACTCCCACCTTTTTTTTTTTTAACGTGTACATCTATCCACCTTTTTTCGGCATATAATCTGCAGACAGTATCTACACTAAGGCCTTGAATACAGTTATTGGGTAGCGGCACCTAATCCCCTTTGGAGAGATGGGTCATCACCCCCCATCTGTCCCAGGTAGTGGTTTGTAATGCATAATTTGTGGAGGTGTCATGTACCTCACCTACCGGTTATGGGATTGTGCTACCACACTGTATAGCCATCAGCAATGTCTATTCAGGGGGACTTATTCTGCACCAATTGAAGTTAGTGGACATTTGGTCTTTGTCTTCAATGGGAAAAAAGATCAGTGCCATGCCATGTATGAAGATTGTTTTGCATTTTTAGGAAGGTGTGTTACATATCCTAAAACCTTTAAATATTTATAGGCATAGTAGTAGTATCAACAGCTACCCAGTGATGCAGAAAATTTATTTTGACCCTTGTAATTACTGCCATAGTAGCCTATGAGATAGTATGATTTATTATATAACCTATTTTAAACAGCACAGAACTCCATAACCTACATTGTCAAAGTAAATAACAAAAATACATGCAAACAGGCCAAGAACATTTTGAAAACTTCTCTCTGCTACCTCTCACATAATTACATAAATAGTACTGAAGAATTCTTTGGAACTAATGGTGGTAACAGACATATTCAAGCTGAATCTGTATATCACTACATCAGAAATAAAAGGGGCACCATTATAATAAATACAAGATCTGATCTTGATACAGAGGCAATTACCTGGAGAGAAAATGAAAATTTCAGGTGAGATAGATCGGGCTTTCTCATAATTTAGATCTCGTTAAGCTAAATATATATGAATGCTACAGCTCCAGGGAGCACACTTTTGCCTGATCACATCATCCTGAAGGCAGGATCTACTGTAAGACTCTTCACTGCAAAGAATAGGAACAGGGTGTTATCTGACCAGTTAAAATGCCACAGGAAACATTAAAAAATTGAGAGTTTGAAGGAAAAACATATAAAATGTATAGTTGCTCTGACCGGAAAAGGAAAAGCCTCACAACAGGTCGAAAAGAGCAGATACTTTCTGCTTTCCTCCCCCCCCCCCCCCTTTTGCATGTCACTTTTGAAAGGCATAATAGGACCAACAAAAGAGAGTTTGATTTACATTCTTGCAGGATTTATTTTTAAACTAAAAACCAGGGTAATTAGTGAAATACTTCTCTTTAAATTCTCTGTTCCTTGGATGTAAATGGTTGATTCCCAAGCCTGGGAACATATTGTCTCTTCTACTATGTACTATGTACAATCTTTTCACTTGATCGTTCGTAAGATATGTGGTGACAAACAATTGTACTTGAGATTTCCACATGATGTCCTCACCCCCTTTAAAAGTTGTTTCAAATTGTTCCTTTTTTCCACATAAGCCTTGTCCACACTAGAAAACTTACTAGCTGGGTTGCAGTAAATGTCACCAATGGTGCAGCTGCATTGGTAGAAGCAAAGATATAAGGGGTTTTACCATCATGTAATGAAAATCTGCTCTGTGCAGGTTTTCATGATACAATGGTTGTAAACACTTGTGCTGCACTGTTTCTGGCCATGCTATAACACAGGGACTATTTTTCCCCCCTATTGTAGAGGCACCCAGAGGCTCTGTCCTGAATCCACAAAGGGCCTTAAGCTTTGTGATGTGGAATGTTGCAACACCTATCTCTTAGGCACCTAGGAAATCACAAAAACACCACTACAATCTGCAAAGCATGAGTCTGCTACCAAGGCTCCCTATACAATGAATGGGGAGGGATAGGTGCCTAAGAATGGGAGCCACACAAGCCAACATGCTACACAGGGAGCTGCCTTAGCTAGCCCATGGGAAATGCTGAGGAGAGGGGTATGTGCCTGAAGGAGGCATCTGTGTCTGCTTGTGATCCATAAAAAGGAACCCTCTCCTGGAGTCAAACAGCTTAGAAGCCTAAGTTGTTTTTTGTGAGAATGAGTTAGTTGCCTGCCTCATTCCACACAACAGACAGGGGAAGAGCTGCTGCCTCCTTTATAACTTTTAGCCCAGGGAGTAGAGCACTTCACTGGGGTGTGGGAGACTAGGACTGAAGTATCCTCTCTTTGATGGGTACAAGGGATTTGAACAGGGCTCTCCCACATTCCTCAGGAGCACGTACTAATCACTGAGCTATGGGATATTCTGCTGTAGGGCTCCCTCAGTGTCTGCAGTTGAAGCTGTTGCACTCTGGAAAAATAGTGAGAGTGATTGGATCAAGAGGGACCGGACCCTGGGTCTCCCATCTCGGTACCGTAACCACCAGGCTACAATCTTATTCTCTCTTTCTCTCTCTGGCTCAATGACTATTTAAGTGTTTATCCACGTGGAACTGCTTCAACATGAGAGAGAGGAAATCCCACATCAGAATATTACATAGTCCAGCGGTTAGAGCACGTGACTGAAAGATGGGTGACCCCCTGTTCAAATCCGTTTTCTTTCTGAGGGGGGAATTGAATATGAGTGTCCCAAAACCCAGGCAAGTGCTGTAATCACTGGGCTGAAGTTATTAGATGGGCAGCAACACCACCACCTCCTCCTCTGGCTGGTTTTGAATGGGACCCTATCCAATAGGAAGCCTCTGAACCCACCTACTCGATCAGGCCCAGTCCGCCTGAACGTAGATGCTAGTGTTGGGGGTGCTGCTGCACCCCTGGCTTGAAGTGGTTTACATCATATTCAGGGTTCACAGTTCACAGGGTTCTCAGCACCCTGACTGTACAAATTGTTCCAGCACCACTGGGCCTGTGTTCCCCCAGTTTGCTTAACTATGAGACAAGTGTCCAGGTACCTGGAGGGAGGCATGCTTCGAGGCAGAAATTTACATGCTTAGGGAACCTTTCCTGCAGAAACTTAGGGGCTGAGTAAATGATGTTGCCTCCATGGTTAGGCACTAGTTGAGCAGGAGTTCTGTTGCTTAAAACTGGAATTTAGGTGCCTAAGTACCTTGGTAGATTTGGGCCTCCTATCCTTTTCCTAGTGCCTGTGTTTCCTGGGTTTGGTCTCTAACACATGCCAATTTTCACCTCCCCCCCCCCTCAGCTCTCCCCTTCTGGTCAGGTGGGACTCCCACCTGACCAGAATTCATAATCTTAGTTTTGATCTAATCTTTGTATCAGCTCCCTTTGCTCCCTCCATGCATTTCTAGTGTGGACATCCCACCCCCCTCTCCATTATATTCTGCAATAAGTGGGGCGGGAGAGTGACTTGGCAATCTTGACTGCAACTTTAAAATAGTGTGGCAACTAGATTCCCCCCCTGCCTCTGGCGTGTGGGCAAGGCTGTGTGAATTGGCAGCACGCGTGAGCCCTGTCCCCTGGGGCGCACTGTGCACCACGCACCTCCTTCCCTGTGATGACTGCAACTGCATCCTCTCCCCCCGCCCTCCTTGCGCGCTGCAATGCATGTGCCACGGTTTAGATGACGCGCGCGCCAGCCCCGGGCTCGCGTGGTTCAAGCGCGCGCTGTACACTCCTCCTCTCCCCCCCTCTCTTGGGAGAGGCGGCCAGGTCCGCGCGCGCGCCCTGGCGTAGTTCCTCATTTGCTCCCCCCCTCCCTTCCCGAGCAGGGGCCGGGGCTCTGCACTGATTGGCTGGCGGGGCTCGGCCAGGTGTCGGGCTCGGCGGCGAGGAGAGGCAGGGTAGGGCAAGGCGCACAGAGCGGGGGGGGGATGGCAGGAGCCGGCTGCAGCCGCAGCGCCTTGCACTGCAATCGCAGCCTGTAGGCGCTTCCCGAGGGACGCGGGGCCGGAGCCAGCGGGGAGCCCAGCGCTGCCCCTTTCCCCGGGCGGTCCCCAGGCGGGAGCAAGCGGCGCCCTGCTGCCCTGTGCTCTTCCCTTCTGGGATGCTGGCTGGAGCTGGGGGCACGCCGACCGGCCTCAGCCAGGAGTTCCCTGCGGCGTGCGGGGGATAGGAGTAGCCGGGGCAGCGTTGGAGAGCAGCCCAGCAGCAGTAGCGAAGGGAGGGTTTTATTGCATGACAGTCCTGGGTCTGATTGCTTCTTAAACCAAAACAGCGGGACAGCCTGTCTCCCCCCCGCCCCCTTACTGCTCTACAGTGCGTCCAGAGGGGGAAGGCACTGAAGGACTTGTTGACCCAGCAGGATCAGCTGTAGCGGGAGTCGGTGTATTTTTGCTGGCGCCTGTGAGAATTGATCAGTGAAGTTACTGCCCTGCTTCCATCTTGCGTTATTCTGAGTGTGAGTACTGACAATTGTCCATCTCTTTCCCTGCAAGCCCTCCTGCTTGCCTGTGTACGTAATGCAGGGGGAGAGGAGATGTGTCTTGTGTCGGGATTGGTATTTGGATGCAGTTGCTCACTTGGAAACTGCTGAATGTGGCTTGCATGGAAGCAGCTCCTCCGGTTCCAGATTTGGTGCTGGACTGATGTACAGTAGTTTCACTAACTAATGTGACACCCGGGTCGGGTGTCTAGAGGAGAAGGGGTGGGATGATTGGGGGGGGGGGGGGGATATGTGTGACATAATCCTCTGCCTGTATTCTCCCAATTCTTGCATCTGTCTCTTCCGCTTACCTTGCGAGTCACAATCTTGTTCAGTGTGGAATTTGCTCTTTTTAACTTTCCTTTTAAAACAGCCATTGCAGGTGAGTCCTATATTTAGTGACACCAAATTGGGTTGAGGATAGAGGAGGATGTAGGCTGAGATGTCACCCCTTAGGACAGAGAAGGAGAAACTGAGAAAGAAGGGATGATGGCAAAGCATAAAAAGGGGAGGGAGACTGGGATTCTTCTAAGGATCTGAACTTATTTTGCACTTCTACTAAAGGTCAAAACCAGACTCAAGCCATCCTCATTCATTTACACAGCTATGCATTATTTGTAGCTATTATTTTTCTGTGGTTCTTGGGTCTTTCTTCTTTGTATGAACTACATGATGGTTACATGTGTATTATAATGACCTATGATATGGAAATAGAGAGGAAATACTACCCAAGACATTGTGTAAAGGGAGGGACATATTTCCCAAATGAAATTTACAACAGCAAAGCAGTTAGATCCTGCTGTCTTTCCCACCTTATAAAAACAACATTAACTGGATGAACAGATCACTTCTCTTCAGTGATTTAATTTTACATTAAAATGTTAAGATTTATTTAGTTTGATTACAGGCCAGATGTCCGAATAGCTTGGCAGCCTTTTTAGTGATATCATTATTCAAACACTGTCATTGTAGTTATTAACAATAAATAGAATATTTTACTTTTGATGAACTAACTTCTCTGAGGCCATTCAGGATTGTACTGTAAGATGTGTAGCACACTCTCACTGCGTCCTTTTTGCTAGTACACCACATAGCACCGTTTTTTTTTTTTTTACAGCTGAAGAGCACACACATTCCTAGTATCAAGGTCAGCATATTGTGACTACTGGGGAAAATACCATATGGCTTAGGTTAACTTGCCTTGGAGAATGTAATTTAATAGTATTGAGTTGTTTTGTGTTTTTGTTTTAGATTAATATAACCAAGTAAGAACATATGAAGCAAAATATCTTAGTGCGGCTGCCTCATTAAGAATATTCTCATGGATGTAAACAGTGCTTAGAGACTTACATGGAGAGATACGTGGGTTTGTTTTTCTTTTAATCCCCTCCTCCTTGTTTTGAAAGTGTGGATGGGTGTCATCTTGAAGGTTCTGGAGCCTAGAATCTTTTACTACTAGCACATTGTAATATGGGGACTGGTAATAAAGGTCTCCTTTACTTTCCTGGCAATATGTCTCAACCCTATTCTAGAAGAACTGTCTATAAGTGATAGGATAGTTCAGTTTCCATATTCATACAAATCTTTGTGGTTGAGACCTTTTAAAAGGCACACAGAACTAGGTCCTGAGAGCATTAATGTGCAATGCATACATTATAAGGTATGCTTGAAAAAAAATAGCTGTTTCCGGGGACAGGTGCACAAAAACTGCTTTGTATTCCTAGGAAGTCATTTTTTAAAACTGTCTTTTTATACCAACTAATGTTCCTGATGAGCTATTTCCATCATAATTTGCAGTGCATGGAAGTAGAACAGTACCACAGTCTAGAACATGCCAAAATGAGGATAACTAATAATGGTTTCAATTCCCTTGCTGCCCAGACTTCCCATGCCCATGAAACTACTGTTAGAAATAAAAGTGAAGTCCCAGGAAGTGCATAATAGTTAAGTCCCAGGTAGACTACAAAGAGCTATAAAAGGATCTCTCGAAAACTGGGTGACTGGGCAACAAAATGGCAGATGAAATTCAGTGTTGATAAATGCAAAGTAATGCACATTGGAAAACATAATCCCAACTATACGTATAAAATGATGGGGTCTAAATTAGCTGTTACCACTCAAGAAAGAGATCTTGGAGTCATTGTGAATAGTTCTCTGAAACCATCCACTCAATGTGCAGCAGCAGTCAAAAAAGCAAACAGAATGTTGGATACCATTATGAAAGGGATAGATAATAAGACAGAAAATACCACATTGCCTCTCTCTAAATCCATGGTATGCCCAGATCTTGAATATTGCATGCAGATGTGGTCGCCCCATCTCAAAAAAGATATATTGGACTTGGAAAAGGTTCAGAAAAGGGCAAGAAAAAGGATTGAGGGTACAGAACGGTTTCTGTATGAGGGGATATTAATAAGACTGGGACTTTTCAGCTTGGAAAAGAGATGACTACGGGGATATATGATAGAGGTCTATAAAATCATGACTGGTGTGGAGAAAGTAAATATGGAAGTGTTATTTACTCTCTCTCATAACACAAGAACTAGGGGTCACCAAATGAAATTAATAGGCAGCAGGTTTAAAACAAAAGGAAGTATTTTTTTTTTTTTGCACCACGCACAGTCAACCTGTGGAACTCCTTGCCAGAGGATGTTGTGAAGGCCAAGACTATAACAGGATTCAAAAAAGAACTAGATAAGTTCATGGAGGTTAGGTCGATCAATGGCTATTAGCCAGAATGGGCAGGAATGGCATCCCTCTGTTTGCCAGAAGCTGGGAATGCGCGACAGGGGATGGATCACTTGATGATTACCTGTTCTGTTCATTCCCTCTCAGGCACCTGGCATTGAACACTGTCAGAAGACAGGATACTGGGCTAGATAGACCTTTGGTCTGACCCAGTATGGCTGTTATGAATTTTACCAAGTGCTTTGAAAAATTATTCTTAGACAAGACTTTATCACATCTGAATTAGAAGAAAAACTTAGTTTAATGTGCTCAAATCAGGGAGTCCAGATAATTTCCATCCCAGAATACTGAGAGAGCTGGCACCTGAAATTAGTAGTCCAGTGTGACACTATGCCCCATATTCTTCACAGAGATATTATGATATGAATATGGCATGACTAAGATGTGTTTTGTGCATGTGAGGTATCATTGGAAAGGTTCTGATTTGTTGAAAGTGATTATCCTATTTGTATGCATGTATCATTTTTGTATCTAAATTTAGGAATATTGACTATGTATCAATTACAACAGTGTTGGCACCTGGGGAACACCCACTAGACAAAATGCAATCAGTCTGGCTGTTCAGGTGGGGACAAGTCAATGAACCATTAGGGAGGACAACAGGTCTTTGAAGATGCTAATTTCCCACCTTCCTGGGAAGCTTCATAGGGCCTTTGACTCATGACTGCTTTGACACTGCAGGGTCGCATGATCATGGCACCTGGTACTGGACTCCATCTTGGACTACTACTAGTATTTTTCCACCAATGGTGGGGTGGGTATCAAACTGGGAAACAAAGGATTCTCTCCATATGTAATCCTGTTTAAGGCAGGGAAGTTAGTCAGGGTTCATTCTTCCCTGAATCCCCACCCAGGATGACTGCTGGAAACATCTAAGAAACAAAGACAAGCAGCGGGAGGCGGGGGTGGGAACGGGACTGAGCCTAGGCTGGAAAAAGTATCTGGGCTGTGAAAGAAATACCTAGAGTTTTAAGTTGCAAGCAAGAGCAGCTTGTCTTCAAGAACCTCTGCAATCTGCCTAAAGAAACATTTAGGGTGAGAAATTACCACTTGTAGCCAGTTTCTTTAGTATATTAAGCTTAGTTTGCATGTTTGTTTTATTTGCTCAGTAATCTGCTTTGATCTGTTTGCTATCCCTTATAATCACTTAAAAGCTATTTTATCTAGTTAATAAACTTGTTTTGTTTTCTCTAAAACCAGTTTGTGGATTTCGTAAACGGGAGGGAGAAAGCTGTGAATATTTTCCTCCACATTGAGGGAGGAGGCGAATTTCATTTAGCTTATGCTGTATAGTTCCCTGTGCAGCGCAATACAATACCATTTTGGGTTTACACGCCAGAGGAGGTGTGCACTGGGCGATTCCCATGCAGAACTGATCTCAGTGTCTGTGTCTTTCTGCAGCTGGGTGTGTCCCTACTTGTGTGTATGTGCTGGAAGGATCTTGAGGGCCTGGCTCAGCAAGGCAGTGTAAGGGAGCCCAGACTGGTGAAACAGGCGGGTTCAGTGGTACCCCAGTACATCAGGTGGCACCCCGGAATGTGGGGGACAGTTAGGTAACCTGTCACATCAGGTTATAAGGATTTTAAAATAAATTTTGTCTATTTAGGGGTAGTATTTTAGGATTGGAGAATAGCTAATGTACCTGTATTTAAGATAGGTCTGTAATTGCCTGGGTCACTTTTTCCCCTGTTGTTTTGACTTCAGTAGTATGTAAGGCTTTAGAACAAATTGTGAAAGAAAAAAATAATTAAATTCATAGAGGTAAAGGGGAAGTAACGCAACATGGGCTTACCAAAGGTAGATCATGCCAGACTAATCTGATTTCTTTCTTTGAGAAAACAACTGATTTTTTAATATAAGGGAAGTGCAGTAGATCAAATTTATTTGAACTTCAGTAATGCATTTGACACGGTACCACAAGGGAAATTATTAGTTAAACTAGGTAAGATGGGGATCACTGTCAGCAGGATAAGGAATTGGCCAAAGGGGAAAAAAGCAACAGGTTCTGCTGAAAGGTGAATTATCACATTGGAGGGTGGTTACTAGGTGAGTTCCTCAAGGATTGGTTCTGAGGTCAATCTTAGCCAATATTTGTATTAATGACCCTGGCACAAAAAGCAGGAGTGTGCTAATGAAATTTTCTGATGATACAAAGTTGGGAGTCATCTTGAATACAGAGGAAGATTGGAGTATTAGACAGGAACATCTGGATGACCTTGAAGACTAGAGTGACAGAAATGGGTTGAAATGCAATAGTATAAAGTGCAAGGCATGCACGTAGGGTATAATAATAAGAATTTCTTCTGCAGGCTGGGGGCTTATCAGTTGGAAGCGACAGATGAGAGACGTGGGGGTGTGAGTCGATCACAGGGTGACTGTCAACCACCAATGTGATGTACCTGTCAAAAAGACAAATGCAATCCTAGAATGTGTCAGGTGAGGCATTTCCAGAAGATAGAGAAGTATTAATGACGTTGTACAAGGGACTGCTAAGACTGTGTACAATTCTGGTCACCCATGTTCAAGAAATTGGAATTTAAATTGGAACAGGTGCAGACAAGAGCTGCTAGGATGCTCAGGGGAATGGAGGGCCTGTCTTATGAGAAGAACTTGGCTTGTTTAGTCTTGCAAAAAGAAGACTGATTGCTCTATAAATATGTTGGGGAGGGGGGTAAATACCTGGGAGACCCAGGAGCTATTTAAGGTAAAGGACAACATTGACAAAAGAACAAATGGATATAAACTAGTCATGAACAAATTCAGGCTGGAAATTAGAAGAAAGTTTCTAACCATCAGAGGGGTGAGGTTCTAGAATAGCCTCCCAGTAGGAGTTGTGAGGGCAAACAATTTACTTAGTGTGAAGGGAGAGCAGGATAACTTTGAGTGGGATTGTACAGGGTTGCTTTTGATGGTGGGGGGCAGGGCTCAACAGCTCTGGAGCTTATTTCTGGTTTGTGTCTCACATCCCTAAAAGTTCATGCTTCAGGGTTTCAGCTGGTCACTTGCAGGGATCTGGAAGGGATTCTCCCCACCCCCAGTGTATTCTGGAAGTTTTCTGTTTGTTTGTGTGTTGTATCTTCTTCCACTGAAGCATCAGGGACAGCCACAGCTGGAGGTTGGACATTGGTCAGGGAGAGCCAGGGCGCTGAGGTGGCATTGAGCATTCTCTCTCTCAGGTGCTTGGCTGACTGGTTCTTCCTCATGTGCTCAGGGTCTGACTGATCACCCATATGTGGAGTTGGGAAGGAATTTTCCCACAGCTCAGACTGACAGTGACCTTGGGGGGTTTTCACCATTTTTAGTGGGTGGGAGTGGGTCACTTGCCAGGATTATCAGGGTATGTACCTATTCCCACCTATTCTCTGCCTGGGGTACGTAATAATCTAGTCTTCTGTGGGCTGTAATCCTCTGGTCTAATTTTGGTTGTTGGATTTGGTATGTGGGTGTTGGGTGGCCTATGATGTACAGGAGGTCAGACTAGATGATCTGGTGATGGTTTCTGGCATTAAGCTCTGACTTTTTTGCGGTGGGATGGTGGGAGCTGAGTGCCAACTGTGCAGGGTTCCATTGTCATCACCCTTAGATCTTGTAAGGGGAACAATGGGTACAAGAAATAGGATGTTTGAAAGAGGGTGTTTCTTTTTTAAAGTGCGTGGCTGATGTTGAGGAAAAACTGTGTGTGCCTAAGACGACATCACTGTTCATAAGCAATTCATCCATGTGAAAATATGACTCCTGTATTGCTGCCAAGATCTGCAAGGTCTATTGTGATCTGATGAGTAACTGCTGGCTGCACAGTTAAAACTGCTTTAACGAGCACACCCAATTCCCTTGCTGTTTCAGAAATGTGAAGGGTCAGATTCATACCTTGGACAAATGCACACACTCCCATTGAAACCAGGGAGCAGAATTTCTTCCTTGAAAAGGAGAAAGTGTGGATTTAATTTGCTTGAATAGTCTAAATAAGTCCCCCAACCCTTCCTTAAGATACTTTCTCCACCTTCCATTTGAACCTATAGATCCTACCCTTGTTTACCTGGTATATTTCTGTAGATTTTTGATAAGCATAGCTCAATCACAAGTAAAGGCTGTTGGCTTATATGTGCACAGCTAGCAACCTGAAGGTCATTATGTTCAGGCTGCATACTAATTCATCCAAGTTTCTTATACTCATGAATTTGGTTTCAAAAGGAGTTCATTGAATACTACGAAGAGGAAGACAGATTGGGCAATTTGAATGAGGGAGAAATGTACTACCCCTTTGTTCAAACCATTTGAGAAATTGAGATCCAGAAGAGCAAAATAGAATGTGAGCAGCGTAGAAAAGACAAATGCAGCCGGATTTGCGGTGTGCTTTAACTTCTCATATCCTTCTGTGGGGAGCAATGCACATGCAACACATCCAAAATTTCTCAGAGGGATTATACAGATATAACTGGTGGCTTACTGTAGTCCATTATATGTGGCTGAGATATGATAAAGATCAGTGATTGTGATCTCATGTTTATCTTTACTGAGTTAATTTCACTTTCAGCTGAATAAATTAAGGATTGTATTCTTTGAAGAATGTTTGTTACAATACTTTGATTTGAACTTGGGATAGGAATTGCATCAGTGGGCAGCATCTTAAATATTTGATAGACAACACATTATTTTCAGAGTAAGCTGGTTTAGTGTCCCTATAGTAGTATAGATGAATAAATTTTTTTTTGCGAAGACCACATTAGCGTTTGACAGGTCAAGCTAAAATCAGCAATATATCAATGATAGGTTTTTAGATTTCACAGAGATTATAATGGGAAAGGGAATACATTAGATTTCTGGGCCAGCATCATTTCAGTAGCAAAGATGTGTGTGCGCGTGTGTTTGTGAGAATATCATGCTAACAAAGGGCTTGGTCTTGCAAATCTTTACTCACAGGAGTAGACTGCAATTTGGTTAAAAGAAATGAGATCTCTTTATCTTCTGTTATTCATAAACTTTACCTACTGCTACTTATTTAAATTATGCTATTCTTAGTGTTTGGCATTCTCATTGTTGCAGCCATTACGGTCTCCTGGCAGGCTTCAATGTAAAGCATTACCTAGTAAAATTAATTTGGGGTTTTTCATAGAATGTCATATTTCATTTTGAAGCTTTGTCTGTTGAAATGGGAGAGCCAGAACACTGAGCAGTTTGATCTTACAAATGGCACTCTTTTAATGATGTGTTCAATCATCATTGACAGTGTGCCCACAGTGGTCATCCAAGTAGTCTTCCTGTATGGTTCCTTGGTACCAGCAAGGAGGGGAATTATAGCCCACCCTGCTTATTGGAGTTCCAAATTCAAACCCTGCAATATAGCAGTAGACTGGATTGTCCTCCCAAACTTCTTGCCCTCCCAAGACTACTGTTTCTGCCGCACAACCACCATCTTTCTTATGGAAGATACCAGAGTAAAACAGAGTTCCACAGTTTGGCACAGTCCCAGTTGCTGCATCTGTTCCCATTTAAGGGAGGTCTAGAGCCTTCATAATAGAAAATAAGACACAGTCTCTTCTTGTGCCAGGAGAAATCCCAAACTTAGACCTTCATTCAAATAGGAGTTTTCCCATTGACTTCAATGGGCTTTTGAGCAGGGCTGCAGTCTTTTACCTTCATTCTATAGAGAGGCCTTTTCAGGGCCAAAAGAAAATAAAGTGCTCTTTGCTCCAGAGAAGATACCAAACGGGTTTTCTCTCCTCTTTTTTTCTAGAATGACATCAGCAGCATTTGCAGCCCATTTGCTTCCAAGAAACACCCAAACTTTACTTATAAAGCAAAACAGCCAAACACCCCACCTTGAACCAAACACAGAGCAACGAACACCTCCATATTGTTTTAAAAAATAAATAATAAGAGAACTCTGTGCAATAGCCTTTCTGTTGTCATACTCTGGCAGCTGTTTTCCCTCCTCTTATGAGGCTAACTGAGTCTGTCTGCTTCTTGTCTCTGCTTATAGACAAGACATAGTCTTCCTGGTGTGCAGCACCAGTACTTTTTGACCTGGCCATCGTCTGTGCTCCTGAGGACCCAGATGTGTACTGTATATCCTGTCACAATGACGTCCAAAACTGCAGAGCACAGTGGTCTTTGACCATTTAAGTTGGAGAAAATAAAATGAAAAAGAGCCAACTTATTTGGTGCAGTCCATCCTAAACTTCTGACATATGGGTGTTCAACATACTGCTCAACATTGCTTATAAAGAAGTAACAACTAATATATTCTTAAGCACATTGGGGAAGTGCAGTCAACATCAGCCTCATGTGTGGTTGACTCTAAAAAAGGAGAAATGGTGCTCCAGATTCCAGTGGTACTTGGTGAAACTCCTGGAAAGTTGTCTCTCTACATTTGTATCCCTCTATCATAAGTGTGTTGAAATTTGCATAACTCATCATGGAGTGGACTCTGATCAAATCATAGCTTATGTCTTGCAGAACAAGGGTCTCCATAGAGACACTAAACTTAAAAAGTAATCAAAATAGATTTTGGAAGGATTTTAATAGATCATAGACTGGTGACACTGCTGTTTGTCAATGGCTCAGTGAAAATCTGGCTTTATCTAAATAAGAAAGCAGAACTGGAACACACAAGTGCAAATCCAAACAGTGATTCAGGAAAACTGGAATCTTTCATTACCTGAGCGAATACCAAATACAGAAGTCCATAGGTTGAGTCCAGGATAGCAAGAAGAACCTGAAACATATCTGATGAAACATAATTCTGAGCTTCTTCCTTCTAGCATTTAATGTTGAAGATCCAGATTTCTACTCCTAATCAGTCTTTGAGAAGGAGGTTGCATCATAGCTTGTTGCATCAGAATGGTAGAAAACAGTGGATGGAATGTTCTAGAACAGTGATTCCCAAACTTGGTTCACCGCTTGTGCAGGAAAAGCCCCTGGCGGGCCAGGTCGGTTTGTTTGCCTACCGCGTCTGCAGGTTGGGCTGATCGAATTTTCTCAGTTTTTAAAAGACCTGTGCTCCTGTCCAGCCAGCTCATTATAATTTTGTGCATACTTTTAGCAGATAGTCTTGGTCAAAATTTGTGATAAACCTAGGTGTGATGAAAGGGAACTAAGTTGGTTAACATTTATCGGTATCTAATTGCAGGTAAAAAAGAGGCATAACCAGTTAGTAGACTGGTGACTATATTTCTGGGTCTCATTCTTGGATCCAGACAAGTTATATTTAGTGCAGGGCCTGAATATAGATAGTGTAAAGCCAGACTTGCTCCTTTATCTTCACACTCTCACTTGGAGCTGGATGAGGGCTTCAGCTCCTGAGTGCAAATTAGAATTGCCTTAGGAGTGCCCTAATTTGTGTCCATCTGCTGCCAATGGACCCAAAAAGTGAGAGATTACCAGAGCACAGCATCTCTCTGGCCATAGCAGGAGTAAGAACTGGCTTGTGAGGTTCTTGTATTTTTTTTTTGTACTGAATTGCAAGCTTTTAATTTTGGATAATTTGTATGCTTTTTAGATGAATGAAATTATTACTAGATGAACGGCATAGCATTCATTTTGTGTTTGATGTAATAAAGCCATTCTAGGGTTTTTTCCAGAAGAGGGTGGGAAATCTACCTCCCCCTTCAAGGTTGGGGAATATTGCAACAACTTAGCTACAAGGGCTTGATTTTGACCATACCTACACTAGTTTTGCATTGGCATAAACCCGCTAACTTGTAATTTATACTGGTGTAAGTAAGATTAGAATAATTCCATAGGTGTTATAGTAAATGAAGAAAGCACGGTTTTGTGATATTATCTTTGCTGTTTGTTTGTGTTTTTGATTATCTAATTGTTGCAAATTACTGAATTTTGTAAATTAAGTTTTCCCGTCAAAAGTATGAATTAGCAAAGTTTTAATATAGTAAATTTGCTCTTTATATCTGGTACTAATAGAGTATACTATATCATGATGGCAAGGCAATATCTGTTATAGTAATGACTTACTTTCCATTAAAACCAAATTTTTGGCTCCCCTCTAAAAGTCCTTTGGAAAAGTCTTTCCAGCTTCATAAGTGGTCTGTGGCTGGAGGTCAACTTTTGGACCAAATTTTACGTCGTTTGACAAGCTGCTTTTAGGAAATAAGACATAACATACTCGTGAATCCAAAATGTATTGCACTGAAAAAGTTTTAGTAAGCTGTGGCCTGTGAAGTAGAGTATTTGCATATTATGTTGACCATTATTAAAATGTTTGTAAAATGAAGCTAAATTATACACTTGGCTACATTACGTTGAACCTATATTTGCATGCATTGATCATGATGTGGCTTTTGAGTTAAATAATTCAGAGGAGCAGCATAGTGTTATAATGATTTTCTCCTACTGTGTTCAATTGCACAAAATTACATCAATATACATTATGTAACTTAATACAAGGTAAGGTAATATCTTGTATTGGACCAACCTCTGTTGGTGAGGGACCAGCTCAGAAGAAGAGCTCTGTGTGACTCATAAAGCTTGGACAGAAGTTGGTCCAATACAAGATATTACTTCACCCACCTTGTTTCTCTAATATCCTGGGACTGACACAGCTACAACTACACTGCATACGTTTTTCAGAAAGTCACTCTTTCTTTTAAAATGCTTTTTATTCTCAGATCATTAAAAGTATAGATGATAAAAAAGGAAGACTTACTGCAGCTTCACAGCTGTACCGATGCTTGAGCATTGTGAACATGCTGAAGTGTTTGCGCTGATTTGTGGATTGTTTTTGTCTTAGTAAGGTGCTCTTTATAGACTTAGTATGAAGCAGAGACACCTGAGAACCTGTTAGGACAGAGTGGGATTAGAACAGTTATTTAACTGTTGACATAAATTTGCCAACAAGCTGGTGATAGTCACGCAGTAAGTCAGAGCTACCATATAATTAAAAAATGTAGTGCTCATTTGCATGCTCGAACCATTAGACCACGCTGCCATTTGTACCCTGACCTGCAACAATTTACATAATGACTGTTGGCTGTCCATCAGGTTATAATATGTGAATTGCACACTATCAATCAGTGGCCTCTTTTCTCTGTGCCTGTCGTCCAAGAAATAATTGTCTATCCATACATGGCCATTACTGTTTTGTCTCTCTCCAGTCTCTTGCTCATGACTGGAAACACATCAATCATTCCTATATGATCAGAAGATTAAGTCTGATAGGTTGACCTATTATGTATTCTTTCTTATGACTCTTGTTGCTAAGTAGCAGAGGCTAGAGAAGTACAGTACAGACAATTAAGTGATAGCTGAACACAGTTTGCTTAGTTCAGTGTTATAAAAATGTACAAGATGAAAACGGGAGAGATGAGGTGAGATTATGTAGGGCCTAGAAAGTTTAGTAGCGTAGAGGTAAAATGTTACACTGAAGGGGCCAACGTTCCCTTGTTGTTGTTGTTCTGAATTTCTGCACCTAATTCTCATTACGGTTACACTACTGCAACTCCATTGACTTCAGTAGCATAGTTGTGGAGGACAAATTAGTCTCATGACGTTTAAGGCCAGAAGACACAACCAGATCATTTATGCTGACCTCCTGTATATCACAGGCCACCACCACCAGCCAGCACCCTCACACTGAATCCAACAACTTGATCAATAAAGTCAAGTTTTATACTGAGATTACATTTATAATTGCACAGACTTCACTGGGAGTTGTGCTTGCATGCCAATTGGCAGAATTTTGCCTGAAGGATTCTGTATTTGTATGTTTTACTAGGAAGGCTCTTTTCATGTGGTATTAATTTTTTCTTATAAAATTAGGGTTAGATGATGAAAATAAAATCCTTCAATCCTGATAAAGTGTGCTTTGGTTTGTCCGGTGCAGTGTTTCAATTCATCTTATATAAGGGGGAAAAAACTATAACCTTTTGAAATGGCTCATAGAGATGCATGTTGTTGTTCATGTCTGAAGAGGAGTGGCATATTTAGGTGAAATACTCCTTGCTCTTTTTCATGTATATTTACCATCAGCTGACATAAAATGTTTTGTTTTAGTGTCTCCTGTAGAGAAAAGGTTAAATGATGTCATTGGTCTTTTGTGCTTTTGATCTCTCATATTCAGTAAGGAAATTAGTGAAGGATGTGGAGGGAAGATGTATCAGAAGCTCATATTAGTTTCTTAAAGAGGTTATGCAAACACTTCAAAACATACAATACTAACCTTTTTGTCTTCTGGTGTTTTGAATGCCTGCCATTACTATATACAGTGGCACACTTTTGTAGATTAATGTAGGGTAAGATAACATAGTAATGATAATAACTTGCTCTAAAAGGATAACCAATGTATTTTACTGAATATATAAGGATCATTTCACCCACCAGTGGAATGAAGTTAACTCTGCTGTGGAACTCAGCATCTATTGAATATCACAAAACAACCTTATACAAGAATTTTGGGCAAGAAGTGAAAAAAAATCTTTCCAGTTCATACTACAGGGATTTTTAAGCATGGAGAAAGTGTAATAGGATTTAGTCAAGACTATTCATAACAACTTTATTCTTGTTAAAAGTGATATAAGATCACAAATGAGTTGGATCTTTGTTTTTTATCTCCTTCAAAAGATGGTATTCCAAATCCTCAGGTAGTGTAAATGACAAAGCTCAATTAAAGTCAATGGAGCTAGGCTGATTTACAACACCTGAAGATCTGGCTCAATATTTTCTGCAGCATATTGTCCCGTCAGTATCCTGGGACATTGGGCCACTGCCAATTCACAAGGGAAGAATGCCTAAGACACTGTTCCCTGTGGCATCTAGACGTTCCTTGGCGGTTTCCCTTCCAAATAATTGCTGACCAATCCTGAAAGTGCTTCGGTTATGGTTATGATATTCGATGGGATCCTAGCCAAATGTGGAATGGCTGCAGAGTAATGTTCATTCAATATCTTTTTAGTTCAAATTTATGCTCAGAAAGTATGCTGCAGTAATCCCGAATTCAAAGGTCCCTCTTCCTTGCAACTATAACTTATTTTTATTCTTTCTCCTCTCTGTCATACGCACAAAAAACAAACCCACACTAAAACAATCTTGTTTAAAGACTCTGTATTGGTAATATGATTAGTTTTTAATTAGTAAATGTTTGGAGACAAACACATAAGATGTGGGGAAGAGCGCTTGTCTGCAAACAAGGTAGTCAATCTATCTTAGATAAATAAGGTGCTGCTTATAGAATTTGGAGGGAAAAAATGTAATTTTTGCTGAGAACTTCTTTTACTGTTGAAATATTCTTTCTAAAATTGATGTAATTTCAAAAAATAAATGCAGGACAGGTGGAACAGCCTTCTTTAGATCCTGACAGTCTACCCTGGGGACTGATTCCCTACCACCAAGCAGTGCAGCCTCAAGCACAGCTTTACTAACAAATATGTCTTCTAGCAATTGCTCTATCAGGAAAATCCTAAAAGAGCTCGTGTCGCTGAACAACAAGGAAAAATGATAGGTCTCAATTCTAAAGCAATAACTGAAATTTAAACTTTTGATGAATGCTTTCAAAGTGCAGGCGGCAGGGCTTGAGGGAGTGTACGGACAGAATCTGGAAGGTACCAAGACTTCAGAAGCAGCAGCAACCTATATTTTTAATCAAAAGTGATATTCTACTGCAGAAGCAGGTGTAATATTAAATAATTAGACCACCTGAACCATTGCCCCAGATCGCCCAAGAAGAAAGACAAGACACCAAGAATGTGGTTTAATGAGGTCACAACTTAACACATCTGGGAAACTGTGGAGCAGTAACTTGTCCAGCTCCAGTTAACCTTTCTTCTGTAATTTATGCCACTTAGGGAGAGCTGCCCTGAGGCCTTCCCTATTTTTAACCTCATCCCAGTACTGTTACTGAGACTCTCTGCAAACCCCTCCCCCCCGGCAAGGTTGAAGGGATGAGGGGGGAGAATAGATGGGCCCACGCTGTACCAGGCATTGGGGTCCCAATACAAAGCCCCAATGCACTGGTCCTACTCTAATTCCATGGGAGGCATAGAGGAGGTGCTGTTGCTCCTGGGCGCAGAATGGCATCACAGGCAGGGGAAAGGGTGTATACACCCTCGCCTCAGGCACACAGAGCCAATGGACTTCTTCTATGCCCTCTCTCCAGCTAGTTGGCCAAGGAGTTTGATTTGTATCTTAGAAATACCAGGAATGTCAACTGTAGACTTCCCTAATTTTGCTGGGTGTCTTGGAGAATGTACGGTTTTAGCTCTCACACCTTAAAAATTAAAGGGTAGGTGGAGAGTTTGAATCTTTAATATAGCCTTCCTTTGGTATATCAGTTGGATCTTAATGTTAAATAGATGTATTTTTAAAACAAATGTTTAAACAGTGTGAATGAAAATCTCTCTTCCACTTGATTGCTCAACTTTCACTCACTTAGCGTGTACTATCCGTATTCATAGGTGATACATTATTCTTAATAGCCAGAGGCAAAAGGTATGCTACAGTGGTAGTGATGTCACTTGACAAGAGGAAACAAGAGAAGGTACTGAAAACTGTCTGGACTAATTAAATTCTTCCTTTTGAGAGCTAGAAGATGCTAATTTTCCAATCCCACGTCACCAGCTGAAGTCTAGCAACAGAGAGAAGCTGAAAGCTACCAAACAGGAGTTTATGGAGGGAGTTACTGCTGCTTTTCTGTTTGCATCCAAAGTACATTTTTCTTTTTAAAAGATATAATCTTTTTTTTTTTTTGATGTACGATCTGACAATCAATTTGCTCTAAAAGTTGGAGAAGGAAATTTCTATTTGCAGTGAAGAAAACCATATAAAAATATATATATATATATTTTTATGATAAGTAAATCAGTTTTAGGCCTTGTTCACTGATACACAGTCTTGTACCTGTTTAGTTAAATCAGTGCAAGTCCCAGTGTAGACTTTTGTAGAGTGTCATATTTTGATTCATCTTATACCTTTTTTCTGATTTACTTAAGCTAAATCAATATAGGTTTATATCAATTTAAGATATCCACATAGCTTTTGTGCCAATTCAGTTACATCAATTTTAAATCATTCTTTTACTTATACCAGTGCGACTTTGTTTGAGAACAATCATTGTGAGTTAAGAGCCAAAAAGAAAGTTAGGAAATCTTTGAAAATTAGGGAAATTTTAAAATATCCAGAATCTTTGCAAACTTCTTGTGTGATTGCCCTGAGCTTTCCAGAAAAGTTTGAGCTTGAGATGAAAAGTGGCATATAAAATTTTATATTAATAGGTTTTTGGTGAAATTAAGATAGAGGTGTGTGTGTGTGTGTGTGTGTGTGTGTGTGTGTATGTGTGTGTGTGAGAGAGAGAGAGAGAATAAAATAAAATAAAATAAAATAAAATTGGAGATGGATTAGTCCCTCCCTTAAACCAAGAACCAAAGTAGGCAATGGAAACATTAGTCTTGCCATTTTCAAGGAACACTCGCCGTTCTGTGTGATAAGCAAACTAAACAGTAACTTGTTTAACTTGAGCACATAAGTCTCTTTTTTGGTATGGCTGTTTTGCTAGATATCATTTTCTATGGCTGAACTGTTTTTTTCTGAATTGTTTATGGTTTAGCCCTTATGTAATGGTAATCTTTGCCTGAGACTAAGTCCAAACAACTTTACTATGATGTTATGTATGGTTCAGATCAGTATTTCCTGTATTTCCATTTCTCATATCCTGTTTTTGATTGTTACAATTATGAAATACTAATAGCCTAACAATACTTTTTACAGTTCTTGACAAATATTTTTATACACAATTTTCATTCTGTTGTGTTCAAGATATGGGATTCTGGAACAATTAATAATTCAATTGTAGCAATTTTAGATTCATAACTGTGTGTGGGGAAAAATATTAAAGAATATTATCAGATGATACCTGTCCTAGATGACAATACTGTGTTTCATTGTAATAAGGGTGTTTGATTTATTGACTCTCAGTCCTCTAGGGAATGTCTTTTGAAAGTTTGGATTTTTGCATTTAGAGCTGAGATTTAGCTGAAAGATATATTACAGACTTATGAAGGTAGACAGCTCCCTATTGACCAGCTATATAAGCAGCTTCCTGTGTATAAATTAAGTTATAACTTATAAATTATTCCAGTTGTTTATGCTTTCAGAATGCTTTGGTGTCACTCACAAATCTTTCATGCCTTTTATGGTATTCAATTTAAAGTCTTGTCATGACACGTTTGAAAGACAATACCATAGGCCTACCTTGTAAAGGCATTGAATCATAGAAATGTAGGACAGGAAGGGACCTTGATAGGTCCTCTAGTCCAATCCCCTGTATTGAAGCAGAACTCAGTATTATCTAGACCATCCCTGACAGGTGTTTGTCTAATCTGTTCTTAAAAACCTCCAATGACAGCGATTCCACAGCCTCCCTAGGTAATTTTTGTTCCAGTGGTTAACTACCCTCACAGTTGGGAAGCTTTTTTTTTTTTTAATGTCTAACCTAAATCTCCCTTACTTTTTGTCCTGTCCTTAGCAGTTAAGGAGAAAAACTTATCACCCTCCTCTTTAAAACAGCCTTTTATGTACTTAAAGACTGTTATTGTGTCCTCCCTCGTCTTCTCTAGAATAAACCAACACAATTTTTCTAGTCATGTTTTCTAGATCGTTAATGATTTTTATTGCTCTCCTCTGCACTTTCTTCAATTTGTCCACATCTCTCCCAAAGTGTGGTGCCCAGAACGAGACACACTATTTCAGTCAAGGCATTATCAGTGCTGATTAGAGTGGAAGAATTATTTGTCATGTTTTGCTTACAGCACTCCTGCTGATGCATCCCAGAATGATGTTTGCTTTTTTTGCAACACTGTTATGTTTCATATTAAGTGTGTGATCCACTATAAGCCCAAGATCCTTTTCTGCAGTACTCTTTCCTAGGTAGTCATTTCCCATTTTGTATTTGTGCAATTGATTTTTCCTTTCTAAGTAGAATACTTCTCATTTGTCATGATTGAATTTCACCCTATTTATTTCAGACTACTTCTCCAGTTTGTCAAGATCATTTTGAATTCTAATTCTGTCCTCCAAAGCACGTCCAGCTTGGTATCTTCCACAGACTTTATAAGGGTACTTTCTCTGCCATTATCCAAATAATTTCTGAAGATGTTGAATTGAATCAGACTCTGGACAGATCCCTGCAGGACACCACTCAATGTACTCTTCCAGCTTGATTATGAACCATTGATAACTATGCTGAGTACACTTTTCCAACCACTTGTGTCTATGAGAAGGTCATTTGAGACCATATCAAAAGCCTTCCTACAGTCGATATATCACATCTACAGCTTCCCCCTATTCACAAGGCTGTTTACCTTGTCAAAGAAGGATATTAGGTTGGTTTGACAGGGTTGGCTCTTGACAAATCTGAGTTGACTCATGGACTTTAAGGACCATCGTGATTATCTAGTGTGACCATCTGCACATTGCAGACCACAGAACCTCATTCACACCCTTCTGTAATTGTCCCATAACTCATACTGAAGTTCACAAATCATGATTTAAAGACATCAAGTTACAGAGAATTCACCATTTACTCTAGTTGAAATGAGCACTGACCTTATTTTTTCCTAGGTGCTTACAAATTCTTTGATTATTTGCTCCATTATCGTTCCAGGTACTGAAATTAAGCTGACTGGTTTATAATTCCCTGGATTGTCCTTATTCCCCTTCTTGTAGACAGGTACTATATTTTCCCTTTTCCAGTCCTTTGGGGTCTCTGCCATCCTTCACGAGTTCTCAAAGATAATTGCTAATGACTCAGATCTCTTCAGCCTCTTCCTTAAGTATTCTAGGATGTATTTCATCCAGCCCTGCCAACCTGAAAACATCCAATTTGTCTAAGTAATTCTTAACGTGTTCTTTTTTCTATCTGAGCCTCAAATCCTACCCAATTTACATTGATGTTCGCTATGTCAGTTGTCCAATCGCTGCTAAGTTTTTTTGATGCAAACCGAAACAAAAAGGGTATTTAACTCTTTTGCCCAATACAGTATTTTCTGGCATAATTCATTAATATTTTAAATTGTTCTGACATTACCAGAGAAAAGGTGTTCTAGAACTGCAAAGAACAGTTATCTGGAAAGCTGTTATTTTTTGGAGATTGGCAGAAAGTGGGCAGGTCATGGTTTATGGATGGAATCTAATATAAACCTTTCAAATACTAATTTGGTTAAGTTTCCAAAAACATTGCAATGAATATTTTGAAGATAAAATTTGGTGCAAAAATGGCAAAAAAATGTTGACTGTCTGCTTTTTCTAAAGCAGTGAAAGTTGTTTGATTTCTAGCTGTTGTGGCAGGTGCCCCAGAACATTGCAAGCCCTACCACAGAGGCTCTTCCTGGCATTTGCTGAAATTGCTTGGATAATAGCTTTACTTTCTTTTGGACTACTTCATGCCTTCCCCCAGAAAAACTATGGAAGTGAAATGTTAATTGGGAAATTCACTGGGTCTTATCATGGGGAGGTTCTGATTTCTCATTCCTTTGAGAGAGGGGTTTTCAGGCCTCTGGAGGCAGGTATTTATTGTGATTCGGTTGTGTTCAAGTTGTATTTGGTGTGTTCAAATTCAGTTCATATTCAGGCCACCCAAAAAAAAAAAAGGTCGTTACTGGTTCAAATCAAATTTCAATCTTAGTGGAAATAAGTTTCAACTCTCCTTTTTAATTTAAAATTGAAACTATTTTGATTTTTGACCATTTATTTATTTTTTGAGTTTTCCTAGTATTTCTGTTGTCAAATAAACACGATTTTTTTAATAAATAATTTGTTTGAATGAACTAAAATAACATCTTCTAATATTTGCTCTGTCATATTGGAACTCTGTGGTAAATTTCAGGCCTGAAAAAGTTGTTTCAACACTCTTCTGTGTTGCTGAACCTGCCAGTACAATTTCTGACAATTGATACAGCTCGATCATGCCATCTTTATGACATTCCCAGCAGTTCAATATGTTTTCTTTCTTACTGAGACATGGCTTATCAGCAAATGGACCAAGAATTGGCCCAATCCTTATTTGGGCTTTCCTTCATTCAGGTATATTTGTGTTTGGAGATTTCATGAGCTGTAAAATGATATTCCGATTCATCATCCAATCTTTCAATTTCAGAGGTTTCTGACATTGATTCTATGACATTATTAATTTTTACTTATGACTGAAGCATTTCCAATTTTGTCCACGTTTTGACTTGACTTTGTCCCTTTCTGACAGTAGGAGTTGATATCTAGGATCTAGATATACACATGAGACAGATATAATTTTCAAACAGATTTTTTTCTTTTTTTCCCCCCCCCCACTGAAGCCAGTAAGGATTCAGTAAATGGAGAAGAGACTTTTGATGTTTCCAGTTGGCATTTTAATTAGGCACCATAAAAGTCACATGTGGTCAGTTTTTCATATTGAAGAATCTTATCACTTTAGCAGGTTTCAATGCAATTGTGGTGCCTTCAGTGACACTCCATTCTGCTCATGGTTTGAGATGGCCATGTCCTGGCAGAAATCCCTGCACTCCAAGAGTCACTCAAGTATAAATTGAGAGTCATTTGGCAGGACAAACTAAGAGTGGGTTTTTAAATTTAATTTAATTAAATTTTCAAAGTTCTACCAATATTGTTTGATTTCTCATTTTTTACAGACATATTGAGCTTTATGAATTATACCAGAGATTGTACGTTTTTCAGGGAGTCTTCAACTACAGGGTTTAGGCAAAATAGAAAATTCCCTTCAATGTTACACCCATGGCCTCAGCACATATATTAAGGCTAGCTGCTTCAACCATAGGAGTCAAATCATTCCAATCTTGCTCCATATCTTCTTCTTGAACTTCTTTCCCAAAGAATAAATAATTTATCCTTCACCTGAATTTGTTGTTGTTCTTCTTCCATTTCCTGGTCCTCAGTTGTTAACTTCACGGCTTTCACTATGTTTTTCTCCATTATCTGTTGTAATACTACATATACGCTTAGGAGTGATTCCAGACATACCAACAACTTTAAGAATCATTGATTTTAAATATTCAAGAGATGCATCTTTCTTTGATCTCTTTCAGTGGTAGAGTCAGAAGAGCAATTTGTCCTGCAACAATATACTGAATGTTACTCTCTTAAAACGGATCAGCCAAATTGGGTGGCACAACCCTCTTTCAAAGAAATTAGTCTTCCTTTTACTTGTTTTGTGATTCCCCCTCTTGAATGGTGCCTGCTACAGCAGTAACTTTGACTCGTCCATCTTCAGCAGTTCAATGTAAGTTTCGTCCCCAGCCCTTCCAGAATGGGGTCAACAATTTCACAAAATCCTGAATCCTCTATTAGCTTCAATAGTCCTCCTTTTTACAGTGACTAATTCTAGGCGAGCCTCCAGTAAGGTAGCTTAATCAATTGTTGTTGCAATTGCCTGAGTTGTGAACATGGAATCCAAAGTATCTTATGTTGTTGTAGACTTCTTGATGTGGGTTCGTCAGGATTGTTGGGGTCCTTTTGTCATTTTTCACCTTAAGAAATTGCAGATTACTCCTCAGGGTGGTGTCTTTGAATGTGCCTTTCCAGATTGGCAGCATGGTTCTCTGACACGATTCTGGTTTCTGAACTGGACAAATAGCTATTTTATTTACATGGTCATATTTGAAGAACATTCTTATGGGATTTTTGTTGTTTTCTCCTTATGATTCTCCATTGCTGTAATAAATTACAATAGAAATATAATTACTATAAGTAAACCAAAGACATTAGCACAGCCCAGTTGCATATTTCCAGAATCTAATAAAGTATGATTGTGTTTTAGCCGAGAAGCAATTCAGAGAGGGGTGATCTTGAGTCATCACCGATCCACGTGAGTTCGTTTAACATGCAAACTTTTGCAGAGCTTGTTCTGACTCCTCTAATCAGAGCCTGTCATAACCAGCTGGAGTAGGTGAAGAGAGAGAATTGCTCAGGGATGGGTGGGGTGGTTGGAGATGGGTATCAGGTATTGCCCTAGAGGGTGGGGGGTTGGGAGTGAAGCCTGTGGCTTACTTCAGTGGGGAAATAAGTTTGCGGCATGGGCCCTGCCTCAAATGGGGCAATTGAAGGGAGGAGCTTCCCCAGGGTTTGGGTATGGGGTCGGAGGAGGCCTGTCTAAGGGGGAGAAGGGTTGGGGAGCCATTACTTTTTTTGGAAGGGTGCGGGCGAAGAGTTAACTTCTGGGACCAGGGAGCATTCCACCTCTGCTCTCAGAGATGGTTCATCTGTCGCTGGCCCCCTTGCTGCCTCATGTGATATACAGGCAGCTCCTGTGCTTCTCTTCTTCCTCCCTACTCTTGTAGGCTGACCTTCTTCTAGTCTTATTCTCATCTCATTTAGGGTTGCCAAGTTTCTACTTGCATAAAACCGAACGCCCTTGCCCTGCCCCTTGCCTCACTCCTTATCCGAGGCCTTGCCCCCCGCTTACTCCATTCCCCTCCTCTGTGGCTCGCTGTCCCCACCGTCACTCGCTCACACATTTTCACCGGGCTGGCTCAGGGAGTTGGGGTGCAGGAGGGGGTGGGGCCGGGATGAAGGGTTTGGGGTGTGTGTGGGGGCTCTGGGCTGGGGGGTGGATCTGAGGGATTTGGCGTATGGGAGGGGACTCCGCGCTGAGGCAGGGGGTTGGGATGTGGGAGGGGGTATGGGTTCTCATCTGGGGGTGCAGGTTCTGTGGTGGGTCAGAAATGAGGGGTTCAGGATGTGGGAGGGGGCTCCAGGCTGGGATGGGGTTAGGGTGTAGGGGGGTGAGGGCTCTGGGGTGGGGCTGGGGATGAAGGGTTTGGGGTGCAGGAGGGTGCTCTGGGCGGGGACTGAGGAGATTGGGAGGGGGATCTGGGGTGAGGCTGGGACTGAGGAGTTTCGGGTGTGGGAGGGGGGATCAGGGCTAGGGCAGGGGGTTGGGGCACAGGGTGTGTATGAGGGCTCTGGCTGGGGGTACAGGCTCTGGGGTGGGGCTGGGCATGGGGTTTGGGGTGCGGGAGGGAGATCAGGGCTGGGACAAGGTGTTTGGGCACAGAGGGGATCAGGGGTGCAGGCTCCAGACGGAGCTTACCTCAAGCAGCTCCCGGAAGCAGCAGCAGCATGTTTTCCTCCTGGCTCCTATGCGGAGGCATGGCCAGGCAGCTCTGTGCACTGCCCTGTCCGCAGGCGCTGTCCCCTCAGCTCCCATTGGCCACAGTTTCTGGCCAATGGGAGCTGCATGGCTTGTGCTTGGGGCAGGGTGGGGGAGTGTGCAGAGTCCCCTGGCTGTCCCTACGCGTAGGAGCCAGAGAAGGGTCATGCCACTGCTTTCAGGAGCCGCGCAGAGCCATGGCAGGCAGGGAGCCTGCCTTAGCACCGCTGCGCTGCCTACCGGACATTTAATAGCCCAGTCAGTGGTGCTGACCAGAACTGCCAGGGTCCTTTTTTGACCAGGCATTCTGGTTGAAAACCGGACACCTGGCAACCCTAATCTCATCATACTGGGGCAGGCCTTTTCAGTTCAGTTCTGGTTCAGCAGGTAGGAGAAAATTATGGTTGGGTTTGGTTATGGTTCAAGTTTTTAAAAACAAACAAACCACAAAATTCCCCAGTTTGAACTGGTTCTCTGGTTCCAGTTCAACTTGCTGTCTGGCAGGGGCAGAGATGAGGCCCTCCACTTGAAGTGTTTTTTACATTTTTTTGTTTTGTTTTGGGTACTATAAAAAGCCTTAAGATGAGTGCTGCATTGGGTCTCCTTAGATCAGAAAGAAAAAGCGTACAGGACATACCCCTCCATGCTGCTACACTGAACTGTCCTCAGACTGCTGCCAGCAAGTTTTGCTGAGGACACTTGCTTCTCCTAGGGTAGGTGTAGAGGGCTAAAAGCCTCAGTATCTCATTGTGTGTTTGGGATAGAGGGAAGGTTGTCTGCTGGGAGAGGGTATGGAGCTGCACTGGGGAAAAGCCCCTCTATAATCCATCGTTCCACTGGCAAACCCTTGCAGCTTCTGCTGAAACTTCCAGCAGGTATTAATGGTCTTGGTGTGCGTAGAGGGGTGCAAACTGTTAGTCTCTGTTCTTGCCTATGTATATTAGTAAGATTTTGCCTCTATTTTAACTTATTCCCTCCCCTGCTATGAAGAAAGAGTTGGGGAAAAGGGATGATATACGGTCCTTTGTTTCCATGGCACTAATTTTCTATTACCTATTAAAGTTAGTAATTTTATTTTTAAAATGTCCTTTTGATAGGAATTTTCCTGTCATTTGTTTAAAACTTATAAATGTTTGGGTTTTGCTTTGTGGTAACACACAAAGGACCAAATCAGGATCACAGCCTCATTGTGCCTAGTAATGTACAGATACACATTAAGAAATAGTTCCTCACCCAACGAATTCGTAATCTAATTTCAGACATCTATTAACAATGTCTTTGATTTCATCTAGCATACCATTAATTACATCTATTTATATTCTGAGTGGCAAAATAAGAAATTTTAGTTAGTGAATATTAAAGTTCAGCAATAGCCTAACAAGTAGAAAAAGATAAATGATATTCTCTTTCCAGGTATATGAAGTTCCCTTTCAAAGAACTGAAAACTAAAGAATTGGAGCAGATAAAATACAGTATAAACAACACAAATGCATTTTCAATTGAGTGTTGGCAACAAATGGGCCATCTTATTTTGGAAAATTATTTCAGGATGAAATGTAGCACGTTTCACATTTTCACCACTTGCTCTAACACAAAGGTCACTTAATTCCACGCCATAATTTTATTTATTCAGAGTATTGCTCAGATATGTCTTTGGGCTATACACATTCTTAGAAGAGATGGTTTTAAACTTGTAATAGATACAAAGCTGCTGAAAATTTTAGACATAAGAATTTCAAAGAGTTCTTTGTAAGTTTTTATATGAAATCATTAAGAATGCAAAATGGATCTTCAATGATTGGATACTGTGGCTTCCATATAAAACTATGAATAGCATGCATGGTTTCTGGGTTCCCTTACTGGTAAAATTTTCACAGGAGCCAGTATTGATAGTTGAACTTACCAATTTATTAAACAAAACAAACAAAAATGAAAACACACAGACTGTTGGGCCGTCATTTCCCAAACAGGTAGGTGCAGGCTCTCGGAATTGCCTTTTTCACAGCCCCTTCTCTGTTTCACATTTAGGGCTTTTAGAATGCTTGACCATTTCCTTTTTGTCCCATCAGCCACTTTCTGTTCTATAACTACGTGGGGGATACTGATAATATCATGATAGGGATAATCGAAGTGCTTAGATAATGAGCTCTAAACTAATTTAGTCCCTTAGGTAAATACATTTCAATATATTTTCTTAGCTGTAAAACTATTTCATCAGGTTTTGAGGTCATTTTTGATTCCATGTAGAGAAAACTGAACATCTGCTGGTGATGAGGAGGAGTTTGTTCTTTTCATAGGTGATTTTTGGGATGACCAGACTGGAGAGCAAATTTTGTATATTGTGGAGCTGTTTATGCAATTTTTATTTTTAAATTCTCCTCTCCTGTTACGTATATTGATGGCATAATCCTAGATGAATGAGATCCTCTTCTTTCCTCCTTTGAGTTTTTGTTTTGGCATGAGACATGTCCAAAATTTTGGGCTGATGATCAGAGGAGTTGTAGTCTTACAGCCTTGTTGCTCTTTGTTTGCCAGCAAATCTGTTTTTTACACTTCCTGTTTTTAATTTGAACCTGTTTTGTACTTCTGTTTCAAATTTAATGATTTTTTTTTGTTGCTATCCATTTGCAGAAATTCTCATATCCAGGCCTCAAATATTTTATTGAATTTTCCTGTTTTATGTTCTCTCAGTCCCATTATTTCGATGTTTTCTCAACTCCTATGCTTTTCTAAGTCTTCCAATTATTTTGTTGGGCTTTACACTGTAGTTTTAGCTCCTAATGGATCTCATTAACTTGTCTGGCATTATCCTGTAAATCCGATGCTCTTTGTCTCAGTTCTTCTGTTTCTATAGATATACTGATGATTTACTTGTTCAACACTTAACTTTGTTTTCCAATCTTCAAGGCTAAAGTGAAATTAGTAATTATTTAGTGCATTGGTTTGTGGTGAATCTTCCACTCTGAGTGTTTTCCTTTTTTCCACGTATTTTTGATGCAGAATTGTTCAGGGTCGGTCAAATTTCTGTTAGGAACATTATTGAATGGCAGTTTTCTGAAAAAACATTTCTAGATGGATTAAGACCAAACTGGTAACTTGAGGTATTTAGTCCAATAGGGCAAGGCATTCCAGAAGCATGAATCTCACTCCTTCATTGGGATCTCAGTGGAAATTGTTAAAAAATCCGATGCTTTTCTTGGAAATAAAATTGTATTTCATTGGTTTCCAAAGTCTACATGTAGTTGATTTGATTTTGAACTCTTAGAATTTCTAAATTTCTTTTTGGTCACCGTAACATATTACTTGTAGGTAGAGTAGCAATGTTGCCACTTACCAAGTGATAGAAATAATATTTGCCCATTTTTGAAAATAACTTTTGAGGTCCTATTTGAAATCAAGATGGAATGAATGAAATTAACTGTGGTGCACAATCCCCCTAAATGTATGTGCAGGTTAGAGGCTTTAAAAAAGAATAAAATACAAAGAGATTCTCTTGTCCTCTGATGTTGTGGCCACAATAGTCCTTTATTTTATGAATTCATTGAAGTCCACACAATGCTTTCAAGTTGTTCGCTTGGTACTTTGTTGCCTTTTATGATTTCAGGTACTTTTTTATTGTTTATATCCAGGATAGATCAAATAATGGGGAGGAAACTGGATCTATCTGGTTTGACAGATGATGAAGCAGAGCATGTTCTTCAGGTGGTCCAACGAGATTTCAGCCTTCGCAAGAAAGAAGAGGAGAGGCTGAGGTAAGATTTTATTAAAATATATTTTCATTTTGATTGTCCTGTCTGGGTAATGAAAAAGATGTATACTGAACAAACTGGAGGAATTTGGCCTTTCAGCATCCATAATAAATATTTTTCATATTATGAAGCTGGATGTATTGAGCACAGAATATTTATTTTGGTTTGTAATTATAGCCAGATTCAGTTATTTGATTAAATACCATAATTAATTTATTTTTTAAAAGTGTTTGAATACATTTTTTCATGGAAGTGAATAGGTGAAGTAAGCTAGTGTGCGTGCGCACTCTCTCTCTCTCTCTCACACTCTGTAATATACAGTATATTGTGCCGAAAACTGTTGTCTGACCAAATATTCAACTTCCGCTTTCAGTCACACAAAATCATTAAAAAACAAAAAGAGCCCCTTGCAAAGCAAAGCAAACTAAGTGTGAAAGACAATTTCCCTCATGTTTTAGCAGGAATGTGAGTTGGTAGATGCAATAGCTTTCCCATTGTTTCCAACTCTATTTCCTTTTGTGTGATCCATGTTTCTTTTTTAGCTTCTCTAGAAAACATGACTTGCTTATCTTGAAGAGAGACTGAAGTACCTATCTATACTTGTTGCATGCAATTTCTCTTGCCCTAATGCTGACATGACAAACGGATACCATTTTTTATCTTCCAGCATCTCACTGGAATCACAAGAGCAGGAAGTTGCTTAAGAAAGAATATGAAACTCAGCCTGTATGTTATATAAATTGAAGAAGAAATCCCTCTTTTTATTGTTGTGGTTTCATTTCCTGTTGCTATTCTCTGAAATGAGGAGGAGGAAATACATCATCACACTATCCTAGTTCATTTTGAGTGCACTGACACCCACTGATCTAATGGATGAGAAACTTGATTGGAACCTCAAGGTGCTGGATAGCTTAGGATAAAGGGGAATTTATACAGGAATAGACCCCTCCTCCCACTGAGTACCCCTTTGTTCGTTGGCCAGACAGATGCAAGTTGATTGGCTCTTGCTTTCTACAGTCACTTAATTAAACCCGGCCTGGGATTTCTCAGACCTCTTTCACCATTTTTAGCCACTTGAGGCTGGTGTCCAGTGCAGATAATAGGCCAAAGAGCCAGCAACCAGAAAATAAGAGACGTGATTTCTCTGGTGGACCCCAGGTCTATGGAAAAATGGAGATCTGGAGAGTAGGAACCCTCTTTGGTACCTTTAGTCCCCTTTGGAGGAGGAAAAGGAGAGGATTCAGCAGAGGAAGATGAAACATTCGCATTGGCACTAGGGAGGCTACCCCGAGTATGGGCTATATGATAAATGCCCTGTGAACCCTGCACTGGATGCACCTAATGCCTGGCATGGGTAGATAGTGCCCTTCTTGGATGTGAAGTTTTAATAAAGTGGCCTGACGCTTAAAATCCATCCCCAGGTTTGTCCTTGTTCACCTGTGTCCCCTGATCAATAAGCGAGATCCTGCCCAGCTTTTCCAAACAGTGGTGGTGTGGTTCGGCTGTGTGGAGGAAGGGCAGGATGAGGAGGGCACACACAGGGAGACTCTGCTGTACCCTGTACCCAAGGATTTTAGTGGTTACTCCATTGCAGAATGAAGGCGGGGGAGGGCTAGGGATAGTGCAGGGAGGGCTAGAAGAGGAATGAGGAAGTAGCCAGGGGTTACTTGAGCATGGCCAGTTGCATCCTAATGAATTGAGAGTACAAAAGCTGGGAAAGATGCTGCAGCAATGGCCATGCTGTGATTCCAGTTCTCTCCCCCATCCCCCCCAGCCTGAAGAGATGGTTCCATGAACCTTGGTCCCCAGGGAGAATCCCTGTGCAAAGCCTATTTATTCAGGGGTCGTGTAGTGGTTGAGGATTTGTTTCTGGGGTTGGTCTATAACAGTTGTTGGTTAATAATAGTCATTTATTTGTGAAAATGGGGCATGGGAATGTGAGAAATGTCACAAACTAAAGGCAAAATGGGTTCCCACAGTACACAACTGACCATTAGCTGGCTTAAGGAACATTCCATGTTTTGGGGGAGGCTGTGCAATTCTGTTTGCATGCTTTCACAAAGAATACCTGAGCAACTAGTTTCCTGAGCCAGGATCTGCTCATTTTGTGCACTGCTGATAAAGCCACATTTCTCTACCACAGATTGGTTGTAACAAATGTTCAGTGACCAGACATTAAATTCGGACCTTTTGTTAACTAAGGGATCACTTGCAAAGTTACCGGTTGGTTTGTGGTTTAAATTGTTGTGGCTGGTTTTTGCAGTGTGACATACCAGAGTACAGTCCATACTAATGAGTAGCTGTGTCACCCCTGCCCTCTAACCTGGAGTGCCATTTAAAATGCTTTGCTGCTGTAGCCTCGAGTTGGACTGCTCACAAACAGCCTCCAGCATGTAAGTCACTCCCAGCACACAGCCAGCCAGGCACACCTTGGTTTTTTACCAGCCTGGGTTGTTCTACAGGGTGACCATAGCACCCTCCCAATCCCAGATTTCCCCCCCAGAAATGTATGTCCTTTATTGCCCAGCCCTCTCCGAGACGGTACAAATCTACTGAGTCCTTTATTCCTTTCAGGGACTAATTATGCACACAACTTGTTACCCCAAATGGAGTTACCTGGATGCTTCAGCTTGAACAGACTGGATTAGATAAAACAATAAACAAGTTTATTAACGAGAGAAAGATTAAAGAGAGATATTGTGAGTACAAGTAATGAGGCATAGAAGTCCGACATGGTTACAAGAAAAAATAAAGACCAATGCTTACAGATGCCTAACTTAACAAGCTATGTTAGATTCAAAGCAAAGTTTTCTCACCACATGCTTTCAGCAGTCTCACTGACCAAACTCTTTAGGTCAAGACCGCTCCCTGGAGTCCAAAGGTTGCTTTCTTTGTCTCTTCAGGTGCAGTGAATGCAATGGGTAGGGGCAGAGGGCTTTGGGATGTTTATCCCTCCTTTTTATGTTTTGACTCCCTCTTGAAAAACATTTCCATCTGAGACCCAAGAGACAAAGAGTCTATGTGGAAGGATGTTCCCTGCTGGCTTTTTGCACGTGTTTTGAACTTCCTGTTTGCATTTAAGCAGTGTACAGGGTAATCAAATTAAGTCAAGCACACATTCCTTCCTTTGTTTAGGACAGACCTGACTTCTGCCTGGGCAGGACTGTGGGGTTTGAAACGTGTGTTAATAACATCATACAGGGAATCTTATAACTTCACATACAATGTTGCTGTACGTATTTTACACTAGAACAGTACTCACCAGCAAATTGAGTTTTCACAAGACACCTTACAAGGTATACTTTGTACAAAGATTGTTACAATACTGTGTAGGGTGTGAACATGGGTTGTATTCTGTCTCTCACGTTACAATACAGTAAATATTTTTTTGTTTGGTGGAGTAGTGTTGGGAGAAGGAGCTTAGTATGATCAAAGGGATAATATTTACACACAAGAGTTTCCCAAAGCGTCACCTTATAAGGAGCTTTTACCTTGTTTAAATACAACTTATTTTGCAACTTATTATAAGTCAGATCAATTCTTGAGGCTATTTCTATGTAGTTTTAATTTTTGAAAAAGTTATAATTGGCAAGATCTGCCAGCCTGATGATGATTTTAAAATGTCAGATATAACGCTATACTTTCTGTAGAAGACAAAAACCACTGTTTACATATTAACATTGTATAGAGTTTTGTTACAAAAATGGTTACAGGTACGTATGAGGATGTTTTTGGTTTTTTTAAAATTTTGGTGTAATAGTAATATATTTCCTTTTGTTACATGTACAATACAGTTTTATATAGGAAATTGATAAAAACCTTTATAAACTTTTGTAGATTGGCAAATTATCTAAAATTGAATGTCAGTTGTGAAAATCAAGAGATCAATAGATTTTTACATAGCAAGTTTGTTTTTTGAAAGGGAACTTATTAAAGCTTTCACATGAAATGTATTTTATTTTTATATATATAATATAGGGAGAAGTAGGTTTCAGCATACCGGCTTGTACTATACAGAGCTTTATATTTTTCCACTGGAATTTCAGTAGTTACTTTGCAGAGCTGACTTTGGCACTGAAAATATTGTTGTTTTGCTCTGTATGACGACGACGAACAAGAATCGTTTAAGATAATATAGGAGAGTAGACGCTGATATAGCGGAAATCATCTAACAAGAATGTAAGCTAAAAAAACTGAAATAGGGTTGATGGCTTGTTGGCTGCAAATCCACTTTGCCAGCAGAATATAAAAAGCTTACTAATACACAACTAGAATGACAGTTTAAACTAATGTATTTATTGGAAGTGTGGCTAAAGTTAGGAAAGATGCAAATACTTCATAGTTTTCAGTCACATTATGCCAATATCTTCCATTAATTCTTTCATGTAGTTTTGTCTATTTACATTTCTATGCAGCGTAAATTATAAGATGTAAGAAATTTATGACAAAGTCAGACTTAAAATTTTTAGCTGGATGGTTTGATTTACTGAAGCTAATGAAAGTGTCATTGCCTCAGAAGGGCAAATGAGTTTCATGTTATCTTTCCCCTCTGATGCATACTGTGTTAGTCTGTATCCACAAAAACAACGAGGAGTCTGGTGGCACCTTAAAGACTAACAGATTTATTTGGGCATAGGCTTTCCCACGAAAGAAAGCTTATACCCAAATAAATCTGTTAGTCTTTAAGGTGCCACCAGACTCCTCGTTTTTTTAGGTTTATGTGTCATTTGAAGAAGGATGTAGCACTATTGTAACCCATGTAAAACCTGTGCATACACAAAATAAAAATAATCAAGGGTCTGCTTTGATTCCCCCCCTTTCGTTATTTATTAAAATGACTTGCATACAGATTTTTTTTCTTTTTCCAGTATTAATTCTTCATGCTTTATATAGGAACTGTGTAAGTCTTCGCTGGCTGGAAAAGTTGTCTAGTTTCACTGAAGCTTCATAAATATCTTTTGCATTCTCTGCTGTAATGCTCTTTTGTAACTTCTTGTAGCAGGCTCCTAATCAGTAGTTCTTAAACATTTTAATGTCATCTTCTCTCAGAAGCTCCCAATCCTGTTCCCACACCTTCTAGTGAGTGATTATATGAAAATGTAATAACTGAACAATGTTTAAGGTGACCAGATGAAAATAACCTCACTCAGTGTTGAGTATATAATTGGTTACTTCCACCCATTTTGTATCTGTGCAGTCTATTTTCTCATATATGTTATAAAACTCAGTAATTATTCATACCATATACCTATCATTGTCTGCTATTCCTACAGCTTGAATCTCTCCAGCTCATTTTGTGTTGGTGGAATATTTTTTGTTTTATTTGGCTACCCTTCCTCTATTTTAGTGTCATCAACAAATTTGATCATGGCTGAAATTAGCTCAAAGAGATGCCCAACAAAGAGACATGTTAGTAGACTGGCTTTATTTTCTGTGAAACAATGCAAACAGGCATACGTGTACAAGGGAACTCTGGGAGGAATATAAAGGCACTCAACTTGAAGTGATGCCTGCACAATTGAAACTTGATGGTATGGTGGGACCACCTTGTCTTTCAAATGTGTAGGGTTCTCGTTTATGCTAGAACCTCTTCAGACCACTGGCACATGTGAGAACCACTGCTCTAAATAACTTAGGTAGATATACTAACTGGTGTGTTTCCAGTGGGAATTTTTGGCACTTTTCCCACCCTGGTTTAGAATTAGTGCAGCTGCAGCAGTGCTAACTCTGGGAAAAGACCTTGTCGAAACTGAGTACTAGTATTTTTTAAAATCATTTTTCCATATACCATTTTTCCATTAGTGTCCACAGTGGGGGTGGGGGAAGGGGACACGACCCAGACAGAGGAGCTTACAGGGGCCTGATTATTATGTACGTTAGGCTATTTACACTGCCAGAGGGTAAATGAAACTCCGATCCTCTATGGTTTCAAGATGCTGTGGGTGTTCCTGCTAAATGGAATTTGTCAGTATGAAGACATTATGAAATGAAATTTATCCTCCAGTTCTAAGTACTCTATCACAGTTTTTCAACTGTGGCTAGGAGTGCTGAAGCCGGTTTTCCCGATCACTGCCATTTTTACTTTTGCAGTTCTAAACAGAGGAATTATTAGCCTCTGTGTAGGAAGGGCTAGTGCTCTGAAGAGATTTCTGACTACTCTGCTTACTCCACTTGAGAAATAGCCACACGTATGGTTAGCGAAAGGCCTTGTCTCTGCTGGCAATTTTCAGAAACTTGGTGTAGGGCTGGTGGAAATGCTAATGTAGATGGGGCACAGGCATTTTTACCGGTGTCATCTCACCCTATTTGTGTTTCCCATGATCTTGCACTATGTGGGATTCAGGGTCAAGCTAGACCATAAAAAGCAAGTGTTTTTTTTAAACCTCATTCTTCTGTCTCCTTTTACAAGAGGATTTAGTATATGGACTGTATGTGTCATAGGTCTTGAAGATAAAATTAAAGTTCTGTTAACCTGTGTTTACAAAGCGCCTTCTGTGTAATTCATTTCCTATATTGGCAAAATGCCAAGTCAAACACACTGGTAACTAACTGCCTGTTGAATCAGTAGAGGCGTATCTATTCATATTCCTCATTCCTAGAGCAGCTTTGCTTCAAATAGCTTTTAACAATATAGGTTTTAAAAGCTCTTTCCGGTTTTCAGCATTGCTGTGTCCCTGAGCAGTAGAATTCCAGAAGATGACTTTGATTTCTGAACACTGAACTTTGTTACCTTACATAGTTTAATAGAACTGGCATCTATTTGGCCCTTACCAAATAGATGGGGAGGGCACAAGGAGGACCCTTTACACAGATTTTACGAGCACCAGGTATGATTCCAGCCCCCGTGATTACTCCCTTGCTAACTCCTCTGGGGATGCAGAGAAGGAAGGGGAGACTGAAACATGGCTTTACCTCCCCACCCCATGCACTGGCCCTCAAAGCAGGAACAGCGCACAGAGCCAAGAAGAATGGAGGGTAGTATCAGATGGGTGCTCTCTGCATGCTGCAACCGCCGCCCGCAATGTAGAAGTCAAACTACGCCTATGGCAAAGAGGTGAAATGACCATATGACAATAACTATTGAAACTGTAGTCCCTTTTCCTGAACTATAGTCCGTTCACAAGAGTGTCAACAGGAGTGAAATCGGAACCTTTCACCTACAGGATAAGTACCACAGCTCCTGTTACATAGGTTCTTCTTCAAGTGCTTGTTCACATCCATTCCACATTAGGTGCGTGCACGAGCGTCGGAAACTTTTTCCCTTAGCGGCTCCCGTCGGGCCAGCGGGGCCCCCCGAGTGGTGCCACTGCGCCGCGCATATATATATATATATATATATATATACGCCCCTCCAGTTCCTTCTTACCATCCGTGGTGGCATTGGAACATCTCTCTCTCCCTCACTCTCTCTTGTAGAAGAGCAGTCCCTTAGCCTTTAGAGTAGCTGTTATCAGTTCGTTAACATACCTATTGTGGACACTTAAGTCATTAGGTGCTTGGAGGCCTCCAGCACCCGCCCCAGACCGCAGAGCATGCCACAGGCCCACGGTTTCAAGGCTTGCACCACGTGCCGCAAACCTATGCCAGTTAGTGACCCCCACGACTCGTGTCTACGTTGCCCTGGGGACGGACATCAAACTGAACTGTGTAGGATTTGCAAGGGCGTCTAAGCCAAGGACAAGGAAAGAAAGAGACTTTAGTCTAAAGCAACCATTGATGGAGACCACATTGCAGCTGCCGGGCCTGGAGTGCCCGACGCTGGCTCAGGCTTCCTCGGTGCGTTGTGCCCCGGAGCTGTCGAGAGACCTGGCACCGGCTAAGCACCGTAAACTGTCGGCCCCAGAGCACCAGGTTAGGCCCTGGCACCGCTTGTCCTCCCAAATGCGGCCCCCAGTGCAGCCAAAAGGAAGGCGCGGTCGTTCCCCGCACAGGAGGCCGGCGCCTCCCAAGGCCCCGAGCACCGATAAGAGCGGGAAGGCCGCGGTACTGGCCCTGAAACCGGCGGTCCCGGCAGCACAAGCCCCTCCGAGCCCAGACCTAAATGAGCTCAGTGCGGACAATGGGCTTGAGGACATAACGGATCAGCCCTCTGTGCCTGGCACCTTTGAGGCTGCAAAGGACCTCATAGAGCTGTCGGAGGCGAGCCCCCTCCCGTATGGGGAGAACCCTCCGGCACCCATGCCTCGGGTGCTATCGAGGGGTAAGCCAGCAATGGTGTGCCTCTCGAGGACACCGTTCCGGCACTGCTCCCGGAGTTGGTCCCAGTCGAGCTCCGACTCCACGGACTCATACCTGCCAGCAGCCCAGAAGGTGGTTGCAGCACTGGCAGTGGGTCGGCGTGAAGAAGCCCTGGAAAGGGCATGCCACTCTCCGGCACCACCCAGAGACCGGCACCGGGAAGAGTTGAGACGGCTCTCGCCAGAGGACTCCTGCAGACGATCCCGGTCCAGGGAACCCTGGTCCCAGTCCCAGGGATACTGGTACTGCCCCCACTCAGCCAGGAGGCGCTCGTTCTCCCGCGGGCGCCGATCATTGGCACCGCCATGGCCTTTGCGATTGGCGTTGCTACAGTCCAGCGCCGACTCCGGCCGCTATAGCTTCTTGCACCGGGACCCAGACAGCAGGGACCCTCAGGGGAGCTGGCAACCCCAATGGGGGATTCCAGGCCATAGGCCCTGGGGGTCCAGAAGGGCCAATCAGGACTCCAGCATAAACCGGAGAGACCGGCACCGAGCCCAGTGCCATCCCATGGACTCCTGCCCTGGCCTGAGCCGGAGGCCCCTCCCACGGGAGAAGGGGAGCAGGAGGACCAACCAGAGGGGGTCGAGCAGCAGCTAACCTCCTCATCTTCCCCCGATGAGGCGGTGGCAGGTACAGAGGTGTCTGGCCCTCTGCTGGTAGACCATAGAGCCCACCAGGAATTGCTGCAACGCCCAAAACTTGGGGTTGCAGGCCAAGGAGATGGTTGAGCAGGAGGACCCCAAGGTGGACATTTTGAGCCCCGAACGTCCATCCAGTATAGCGCTCCCGCTCGTTAAGACCATTCAGTCCAACTATAAGACTATATGGGTGACCCCGGCCTCCAGCGCTCCCACGGCCAAAGGAGTGGAGTGTAAATACTTTGCCCTATCTAAGGGCTATGAGTTCCTGTTCTGCCACCCGAGTCCATGCTCCCTAGTGGTCTCAGCAGTAAACAAAAGGGAGTGCCATGGACAGCAGGCCCCGGCCCCTAAGGCCAAAGAGGCGAAACATCTGGACCTTTTTGGCAGAAAGGTGTACTCATCTGGAGACCTTCAGTTGAGGATTGTGAACCAGCAAGCCATCCTCAACAGGCACAATTTCAACTCCTGGGTGGTAGTGGGGAAGTTTAAGGACAACCTCCCGCAAGGTTCCCAACAGGAGCTCATGGCCCTGGTGGACGAGGGCAAGGCAGTACCCAAGACCTCTCTCCAGGCCTCCCTGGGTTCAGCAGACGCCGTGGCTAGAACAGTCGCGTCAGAGGTGGTCATGAGGTGCTCGGCGTGGCTCCAGGAGTCAGGCCTGCTGCCCAAGATCCAGAATACACTCCAAGACTTCCCCTTCAAAGGGTCTGGGCTCTTCTCTGACCAGACAGACATGAGGCTGCATAGCCTCAAGGACTCGCGAGCTACTCTTAAGTCGCTGGGTATGCACATCCCAGCAACCCAGAGGAAGCTCTTTAAGCCACAGCTTCCCCCTCGATGCCAGTACCAGCCTCGCCATAGGCATGAGCCTTACTGTAGGTGAGGCAGGGATAAGAGGCGACGGCGCGACAACAATAGTAACAATAATGCCCCGGGCCAGAACCAAGGCCAGCACAAACCCCAGCTGGGTACTAAGCCAGGCTTTTGAAGGTGCGCTCGAGGACAGCGTACCAGACCAATCACCGGATCCGTCCCTTTGTTTCCTGAACCGCCTGTCCCGTTTCTCCCGTGCGTGGTCCACCATTACGTCAGACTGTTGGGTCTTACGCACGGTGAGGAATGGGTACTCGCTGCAGTTCGCCTCTCTCCCCCCCTCCCACCCCGTTCCCTGTCCATCTTCAGGGCCCCCTCTCATGAGCATCTCCTAGAGAAGGAAGTCCGCTCGCTGCTAGAGGCGGGGGCGGTAGAGGCGGTGCCGCACAGCCTAAGGGGGAAGGGGTTCTAATCCCGGTACTTCGTCATCCCCAAGGCCAAGGGGGGCCTTCGCCCCATCCTAGATCTGCGCAGGCTCAACAAGTTCCTGGTCAAGGCCCGGTTCCTCATGGTCTCTCTGGGCACCATCATCCCTTCCCTGGATCTGGGGGACTGGTACACTGCCCTCGACATGAAGGACACGTACTTTCATATCGCCATCCACCCAGCACGTCGGTGGTTCCTACGCTTCACCGTGGGCTGAGAACATTACCAGTTTGCGGTTCTCCTGTTCGGTCTAGCCGTGGCCCCAAGGGTGTTCACGAAGTGCATGGCGGTGGTGGTGGCCTTCTTACGGAGGCAGAGAATGCGGGTGTACCCGTACCTCGACGACTGGCTCCTGGCGGGCCGATCTGAGGCGGAAGTGTGGGGCCATGTGGAGGTGGCCCTGAGATTGTTCCACGAGCTGGGGCTCCTGGTCAACGTCCCCAAGTCCACGCTTGTACCCATGCACAGAGTGGAATTCATCGGGGCGGTCCTGGATGCGGTGCAGGCCCGGGCAAGCCTTCCGGTATCCTGATTCCAGGCTATCCAGCGAGCGGTGGCCTTCCTGTGCCAGTTTCCAATGACAACGGCCAGGTGCTGCCTGCGGCTGCTGGGCCACATGGCAGCATGCACGAACGTGGTCAGGCATGCCAGACTGAGATTCAGGACTCTGCAGGTGTGGCTCGCCCTGGATTTGGTAGTGACAGCCCCAAGGGACGTGCTGGACTCTCTGCTGTGGTGGCAGTCCCAGCCTGTGGTTTGCAAAGGCATCCCCTTTGCTGCCCCACAGCCGGACCTGATGCTGGTGACGGATGCATCAGACCACGGATGAGGGGCTCACCTGGGGGACCTCATGACTCAGGGGTTGTGGTCTGGAGCAGAGCGGTCGCTCCATATCAATGTGAAGGAGCTCAGGGTACTTCGTCTCGCCTGCCAGACCTTTCACACCACTCTGAGTGGTCACAGCGTGACTGTTCTGACTGTCAACACTACTGCCATGTTTTATATAAACAAACAGGGCGGGGCTCGTTCCTCGCCACTCTGTCGTGAGGCTCTCCTCCTCTGGGACGTTTGCATAGCCCATGCAATTCACCTCAAGGTGTCCGATCTCCCGGGGGTACGAAGCGAGCTGGCGGACTCCCTCAGCAGGTCATACCGCATGCTCGAGTGGACGTTCAGGGCGGAGGTCGTACTTTCGCTCTTCTGCAGGTGGGGGTTTCCCCAGGTAGACCTGTTTTGTCACCAGGGCCAATGCACAGTGCCTGCGGTTCTGCTCGTTCCAGGGCCGCAGCCCGGGCTCGCTTGTATGCCTTCCCCCGCTCCCCTTGGTGCACAAGGTCCTACTCAAGGTGCGCAGGGACAGGGCAGCGGTGATCCTCATCGCCCCAGCCTGGGCCTGCCATCACTAGTACACATCGCTCCTAGAGCTGTCAGTGGAAGCCCTAGTAGTCCTGCCCCTACACTGGGACCTCATTACACAGGGCTTGTCCACCCCGACCTACAGTCACTGCACCTGACAGCACCTGACGCCCTGGAGAGCCAGCACTCCCTTCCAATGCAACAGATTCTCCTTGGCACTCTACCAGGGCAGCCTATATGGCCAAGTGGAAAAGGTTCTCATGTTGGTGTGAGCCCCGACAGGTGCGGCCATGCCAGGCCCCAGTGCAGGCCATCCTGGAGTACCTTCTGCATCTCAAGCAGCAAGGACTAGCCCCGTCCTCACTCAGAGTGCACCTGATGGCCATCTCCGCCTTCCATCCGGGCTTCTTGGAGGGCTCGGTGTTCGCCCACCCAATGGTGGGACGGTTCCTTAAAGGGTTGGAGAGGTTGTTCCCGTACTCCCGCCTACTAGTCCCTCCATGGAACCTTAACCTGGCCCTCTCTAAACTCATGGGACCCCCTTTCGAGCCCTTCACTTCCTGTTCCCTCCTCCACCTTTCCTGGAAGGTGGCATTTCTGGTTGCCATTACCTCGGCCAGAAGGGTGTCTGAACTGAGGGCCCTCACCCCTGTGCCACTGTATACAGTATTTCACAAGGACAAGGTTCAGCTCTGGCCACACCCCCAGTTCCTCCCTAAGGTGGTCTCCCAATTCCATTTGGGCCAGGACATTTGTGTGCTTCGAGCACTGGTATGCTATTTGGAGTGCACCAAGCCTTTTCGTAAATCTGCGCAGCTGTTTGTGGCTGTAGCCGAGACGATGAAAGGCCTCCCAGTGTCGGCGCGCGGATTTTGACTTGGATTACAAGCTGCATCCGGGCGTGCTATGAGCTCGCAGGTGTTCCGGCCCTGGCGGTCATGGCCCACTCGACCAGGGCGCAAGCGACTTCCACGGCATTCCTGGCACAGGTCCCGATCCAGGAGATCTGCAGAGCAGCCACCTGGTCCTCGGTGCGCACCTTCACGACCCACTACGCGGTCAACCAGCAGGCCAGAGAGGACGCGGCGGTTGGCAGAGCGGTCCTCCGAGCAGTTGTTCCATGACTCCTGCCCTCCTCCAGAGGTAAGCTTGTGATTCACCTAATGTGGAATGGATGTGAACAAGCACTCGAAGAAGAAAAAACGGTTACTTTCTTGTAACTGTTGTTCTTCGAGATGTGGAGTTCACGTCCATTCCACCACCCACCCTCCTTCCCCTCTGTCGGAGTTGCCGGCAAGAAGGAACTGGAGGGGGTTGGGCCAGCGGGGGTATATATGCACGGCACAGCGGCGCCACTCAGGGGGCCCCGCCGGCCCGACAGGAGCTGCGAAGGGGAAAAGTTTCCGATGCTCGTGCATGCGGCACGCGCACACCTAATGTGGAATGGATATGAACAACACATCTCGAAGAACAACAGTTATGAGAAAGTAAGTAACCGTTTGTTTCAAATATGCAAGCAAACAAGCTGTATGTGTATCGGAGGAGTAAGATTAACAGTTGTCAGTAATTTCATCTGCATACTAAATGTACTACTTTATGCCATTTGTTTTATAGCTCTGTCTAGAGAGTAAAGCTTAATATTTTAACTGAAGTCCCCTTAGGGTTTTCTCTGGTCAAAATTGCTTGTCAAAAAGTAGTGATCTGGATAAATTCCGCCCAAGAGCTGGAGAGCTAATGGCTGTTTTGGCTACAGAGTCAATAAGGTTAGCCTTTAAAGTGCTTTTAGGAACTGTTATTTGTCATTGGTTGCAGGATATGCTGATCTGAAAGTGTGCTGCTTACAACTAATACTCTGTTTGGGATCAGACAAGGTTGTAGATATTTCACTGATGTCATTAATATATCCATACACCAGCAATACACCTGTATGCTATTTTGTATTCAATTTATTTCCAGCCTTCTACAGTACACCTTGCCTAACCTGTTAGTAGGTTTGATCCTACGGGGATTCAGCTGACTCATTATTGCAGTGGTTGCATTATGCCACCTAGGCATCAGAGAGGTGGTAGTGACTTTCGACAGAGAGTGAGGACTAGGGTGCGGGGTGAACCGTTCTGAGGGAGGTACCCAGGTAACAGCTACAGCTGGGGAAATGAATATTTTCTTCTTTTTTTAACTTTGGCAATAAAGCCAAACCTAAGTATAAGCACCCTTTATTAGAGGTGCCTCTGAACTTTATTGGGAGTGTTCCAGTTGGAGTCTCCAGGAATTAAAGATTAATCTTTAATTAAAGATTGTCATGTGATGAAACGTCCAGGAATATGTCCAACCACACTTGCTAACCCTGCTGTTTAGATACATTTCAAAATCCCACTAGGTACCTGCCTGCATCTTTAGGTGCCTAACTGTCATTGAAAAACAGGCCCTCGCTATTCTAGTATTGGGAGTCGTATATGTACCTAAGGTTTTATATACTTAATATTGCTCACTGCTCTCTGTTATGTAAATTAACAATAATTGTTTAGCTCAGAATATGTAGAGATAATGAACAGACGTAATGTAAAATCAATATTTAACCTTTGATATCTTCTGTATGAAGAGCCTGATCTTGCTAACTTGATTCATAGGACTAATCCTCATTCACGTGCATAGTTCTCCATGCATATGAGGGACTACTCATACAAGTAAGGAATACTCCTTTGAGTAAGGCTTTGTAGCATCCAAGTCTGCAGAATTTGGGCATGGTGACAGGAGTTATTGCAGATATTTTGAATATAGTGTGCCCTTTAGTAAGAAAATATTTTACCTTATCAAAAACAATAAATAATCAAGGGTGCCAGCCATAAACATTCTGGCTAAAAACCTTATTCAATATTAATTTATCCAAACCTCTTTACTGGAAGCCTATCTAGTACAAGTAAGAAAAGCCTTTTATTTTTATTCATTAAAAAGTTTACAAACCTTCAGAGAGACAAGGTTGGTGAGGTCATATCTTTTTACAAACCTGACGATTATACTTACGATATACATCAGCTGAGGCTTTGCCTCTGTAATATTTGAGGCAGAATGGGGGGTGCTACAGAGCTACAATGCAATTAAAAATTGTATTGTAGACTAAACCTAACTGTGTTTCTGTATCAAGATTTCACCCCCGGGCTGGCAAAGGCTTTGGCTTTGTTGGAGGGACATGCTTGTAACTAGTTTAGTGGATCATCATGTCTAGATTCTCTGACGTACTGTTGCCATGTAGGCAGGGTCAAAATCTAACTTGTAAGTAAGGGTATTTCTGTTCATGTTTTTTGTTTATTACTGTTTGTATTACTTCCACAAATTTAAATAAAGCATGCAGACAAATGCCACACGAGAATAATAATAGTCAAATGTCGTAGACTGCTAACAATGTGCAGTAGGAAGATATTTGATATGCTATTGCTGTAAGGAAATACTAAATTGTAAATGATACATGTCAAGGCTCTCCGTGTTGGTAGCACAGTGTTGTATTTTAAAATTTGTTTTTGGCGCTAGAAGGGAATTATCATATTTTCTCAGTTTCTATAGCAACATGATAAATGTTATAGAACTCTGCTTAGTTATGTTGATCCGTTCGTGGGTCTGCCTGGAGCGATATGACTCCATATCCTAAATGTGCTCATCTTTGACTCTTTCTTGGAAAATTAGGGTTACTATTCAGCCTTTTGAAGTTTGTTGATTTCAAAGCTACATTGGCAATTAAAGGAGGCTTTTTCTACAGGCAACATTTATAATGATGTATTTGTATAAGAGATGATAATGTGTCAAAAAAAGGGAGCCATTATGTTTAGCTGTTGCCTTCCTTATATAGAAGACATTAAACAAAACAACATCCCCCAGAAATATTCCAAGGGAAACAAATAGATAATTACATTAAAGTGATATTGATGTGAAGCCGAACTCACTGATGTGAGTTGTTTTGATTAAGAGTAAATCAGGGTAAGTGGCTAGTCTTTGTCTGTATTTTTTTTAAATTATATCTAGTTTTAGCTACTTTGGGGACCCTCATATGGAGAAGCCACAGACCTTGGTGAGCTTGGTTTCTAATCATCATCAGAGGCAGGGCCAACAGCAGCACTAAGATGCAGCACCAGAAGATGGGGAAGTGGAGGAGGGCTGCAGGAGTGATCAGCTGGCTTGTTCTGTTGAGGCCAGTGCTGAGCTCACCGCTGCTATCTGTGTTTATATTTTTTAAAAACTTATTCCTAAATCCTTTCTGAAACCAGGAACTAGAGTAATAAGTGGTGGAAGGAAATAATGTTTTATTATTAGGTAAAAATAAACTATTTGTTAATTTTCCCACTGGTTTGCACCTTTTAGTCATCACCAAATCCCATTGTGACTTGCTTTGCACAGAAGTATGTGATTCCACAAAGTGCAAGGCAGAGGAGATTCATGTCTTTAGTGTTTAAATTAGGAAGGGTAAAATATGAAGTGCTGTGCTGGCAGCAGAGAAAGTCATAGGGAATAAAAGAGGACTTCTTAATGTGGGGAGGTGCAGGCTGAGAGCAGCCTAAGGTATCCAAGGGGTAGAGATTCCTTAACTCTGGAAACTCCTCCTTCTCTGAAGTAAAGCAATGGATCATTTACATAGCTTGCAAAGGACTGGCCTTTAGCAGCCCCTAAGTTACTCAGGAGAGTACAGGTCTCTAGATGGGGAAAGGCTAGGTTGAGAACACCCATCCATTTACAACTTCCTGGATTAATTTTAAGACTTTTTCTGCTTCTTAGGAGCAGTTTCAGATGCAGGAAACCAGAATGAGTAATGTTTTTGAAATGAACTGGTCTAGTGGTATAGTATACAATTTGCAGTTACTATGCATTTGTCTGTGTGGCTAAGATTACAATAAACTCGTGATTGGTAAGGGGGCTGCCTAGCCCCACTATGATGATTAGCTGAGCTGAAAGAGTAAGCAGCCAATTAAACTACAGCTTTCATCCAATCCATTTTTATAGATTTATTGCTTAACTTTCAGCATAAGAAGTTGTCTGCCCCACTCTTTCAGCAATAATTTAGTTCCCTCATTGAGAGTAAACTATCCCACAAGTACCCTTCTTATGGGTCTATAAATAACTTGCATTATTTTGGGGTGAAATGTAGCTAACTGATGCCAGTGAGTGGAGGAGGAGGAACTGCCCAAAGACATGCTGAAAGTGTAGTCAGGTAGGTAGTAGGAAAACCAAGAGAGGACAGTATTATGAAAGCCACAAAAAGACCAGATGAAGGCAAAGGGTAGCTGCAGAAAGGTTGAAGAGGATGGGATATGGGTCAAGAGATATGGCAAAGAAGAGAATCTGGCAAGAGCACTTTCAATAGATTGGTAAGGGTAGAAGCCAGAATGAAGTGGATCTAGGATAAAGTTAGAGGATTTGGAAACCAACTCCCTATGTTGTGCCCGCAAAATTTGCCCATGTACCTATTGTGTGCGTATAACAGGTAACTGCAAATACTAATTTCCCTTTTATGGTTGTCACTTACATTGCTACTTGAGAAATTTTGACTCAGTATGTGCTCATGAAGGTACAGGGACATAAGTGCATGCTTAATTAGTCCATAGTCAGGATACCAGTTAAGCAAAAGCTTAAACATGCATTTAAGACCCAGAGACTGATCAGGGATCCTTTCCTGAATAGGGACCAAGGTTTCCTTTGACTTAGAGAAACCTGTGGGATGAGCTCTTCACATATCTTAAAAAGAAAAGGAGTACTTGTGGCACCTTAGAGACTAACCAATTTATTTGAGCATAAACTTTCGTGAGCTACAGCTCACTTCATCGGATGCATGCTGTGGAAAGTGTAGAAGATCTTATTATATACACATAAAGCATGAAAAAATACCTCCTCCCACCCCACTCTCCTGCTGGTAATAGCTTATCTAAAGTGATCACTCTCCTTACAATGTGTATGATAATCAAGTTGGGCCATTTCCAGCACAAATCCAGGTTTTCTCACCCCCCCCCCCCCACACAAACTCACTCTCCTGCTGGTAATAGTTTATTTAAAGTGACCACTCTCCTTACAATGTGTATGATAATCAAGGTGGGCTATTTCCAGCATAAATCCAGGGTTTAACAAGAACGTCTTGGGGGGGGGGGGGTTAGGAAAAAACAAGGGGAAATAGGTTACCTTGCATAATGACTAAGCCACTCCCAGTCTCTATTCAAGCCTAAGTTAATTGTATCCAATTTGCAAATGAATTCCAATTCAGCAGTTTCTCGCTGGACTCTGGATTTGAAGTTTTTTTGTTGTAAAATAGCGACTTTCATGTCTGTAATTGCGTGACCAGAGAAATTGAAGTGTTCTCCGACTGGTTTATGAATGTTATAATTCTTGACATCTGATTTGTGTCCATTTACTCTTTTACGTAGAGACTGTCCAGTTTGACCAATGTACATGGCAGAGGGGCATTGCTGGCACATGATGGCATATGTCACATTGGTGGATGTGCAGGTGAATGAGCCTCTGCTAGTGTGGCTGATGTTATTAGGCCCTGTGACGGTCTCCCCTGAATAGATATGTGGGCCCAGTTGGCAACGGGCTTTGTTGCAAGGATAGGTTCCTGGGTTAGCGGTTCTGTTGTGTGGTATGTGGTTGCTGGTGAGTGTTTGCTTGTATCGCAGAGCTTGGCTGTAGACGATGGATCGTGTGGTGTGGTCAGGGTGAAAGCTGGAGGCATAAAAATGTTGGCATACTGTGGGGCCATGTGGGTACCCATAGCAGTGCCACTGATCTGAAGGTATACATTGTCCCCAAATGTAAAATAGTTATGGGTAAGGACAAAGTCACAAAGTTCAGCCACCAGGTTAGCTGTGACATTATCGGGGATAGTGTTCTTGATGGTTTGTAGTCCACCTTTGTGTGGAATGTTGGTGTAGAGAGCTTCTACATCCATAGTGGCCAGGATGGTGTTATCAGGAAGATCACCAATGGATTGTAGTTTCCTCAGAATCACCAGTATGCCAACATTTTTATGGCTGATTTAGAACAACGCTTCCTCAGCTCTCGTCCCCTAATGCCCCTACTCTACTTGCGCTATATTGAAGACATCTTCATCATCTGGACCCATGGAAAAGAAGCCCTTGAGGAATTCCACCATGATTTCAACAATTTCCATCCCACCATCAACCTCAGCCTGGTCCAGTCCACACAAGAGATCCACTTCCTGGACACTACAGTGCTAATAAACGATGGTCACATAAACACCGGAATATACCGGAAACCTACTGACTGCTATTCCTACCTACATGCCTCCAGCTTTCACCCTGACCACACCACACGATCCATCGTCTACAGCCAAGCTCTGCCATACAACCGCATTTGCTCCAACCCCTCAGACAGAGACAGACACCTACAAGATCTCTATCAAGCATTCTTACAACTACAATACCCACCTGCGGAAGTGAAGAAACAGATTGATAGAGCCAGAAGAGTTCCCAGAAGTCACCTACTACAGGACAGGCCTAACAAAGAAAATAACAGAACGCCACTAGCCGTCACCTTCAGCCCCCAACTAAAACCCCTCCAATGCATTATTAAGGATCTACAACCTATCCTGAAGGATGACCCAACACTCTCACAAATCTTGGGAGACAAACCAGTCCTTGCCTACAGACAGCCCTCCAACCTGAAGCAAATACTCACCAGCAACCACATACCACACAACAGAAGCGCTAACCCAGGAACCTATCCTTGCAACAAAGCCCGTTGCCAACTGTGCCCACATATCTATTCAGGGGAGACCATCACAGGGCCTAATAACATCAGCCACACTAGCAGAGGCTCGTTCACCTGCACATCCACCAATGTGATATATGCCATCATGTGCCAGCAATGCCCCTCTGCCATGTACATTGGTCAAACTGGACAGTCTCTACGTAAAAGAGTAAATGGACACAAATCAGATGTCAAGAATTATAACATTCATAAACCAGTCGGAGAACGCTTCAATCTCTCTGGTCACGCGATTACAGACATGAAAGTCGCTATTTTACAACAAAAAAAACTTCAAATCCAGACTCCAGCAAGAAACTGCTGAATTGGAATTCATTTGCAAATTGGATACAATTAACTTAGGCTTGAATAGAGACTATAAGCTATTATCAGCAGGAGAGTGAGTTTGTGTGTGGGGGGGGTGTGTGAGAAAACCTGGATTTGTGCTGGAAATGGCTCAACTTGATTATCATACACATTGTAAGGAGAGTGATCACTTTAGATAAGCTGTTACGAGCAGGAGAGTGGGGTTGGAGGAGGTATTTTTTCATGCTTTATGTGTATATAATAAGATCTTCTACACTTTCCACAGCATGCATCCGATGAAGTGAGCTGTAGCTCACGAAAGCTTATGCTCAAATAAATTGGATAGTCTCTAAGGTGCCACAAGTACTCCTTTTCTTTTTGCGAATACAGACTAAAACGGCTGTTACTCTGAAACTTCACATATCTTGTAAAACCAGTTAGTCTATGTCCTATTTGTAGTTGCTTTACACTTGTCTCTGCATCTGAGATTAGAATAGGTCCCTAAATGTTTCTCTGAACTGAACAATAGACTGGGTTGTTATGTGATAAAATGACTTTAATAAATCGTGTAGCAGCCTGTCCTTTCATGGTTGAAATGAATTACGCTAAATCAATAAGATATTCAAATGTGTCTCTCTTTATTACTTTAATCCCTGGACTCTTATGGTTGTTACAACGTGTAGAACCAGCATGACTCAAATGTATTTTTGCTGTGATACTAATTAAAAATTAGAATGCAGAAAATATCTTAATCTGATCCATTGACCAGTGTTCAGGCTCCATGATAAAAAATATGGAAAATTCTTTCCATCTCTCTTTGATACATTTCTATGAACAATTAATCTCTGGGTGGAGCTGTATATTAGTGAAGAGCTCAAATACAGTGTGCCTGGTCCTTCATGGAAGTCCACTGGGTTTATGCTGGTGCGATTCACTGGAGTTACACTAGTATAGAATTGTTCAGAATTTTTTTGGTTATTTCAGTCAGAAGCCTGTGATAAACGTTGGAGAATAGTAATTGCTAATGGAGTTGGCTCTTTCAATATGTTCTCCTAGACAGGGAAGGCTGGAGATTGCCTAACTAGGAAGATTGTTCATCTTCTTTTTTTTTTTAAAAAGCAACTGGGAGACCAGAGCATACTTAAGGGTTGCCAGTAGCATGTATTCCCGACCACAGGCTTATACGAATCGAATGAAGAGATGAGAAATTCTTATTTGGTTTTCATCATACATTAGAGACAAGGCATCCATCTCATAGGACCTCCTTGCGCATTCACGCCCTCTGATGAAGAAACTGGGTGGAAATCAGGAAAAGTGAGCATTTGCTACGTTCTGCATTTACATTGTGTCTCTGGAACAAGAGAGATTTTCACAAATCCCCACCATCGTATCTGAGAAGATGATTAAAGACTCCTTGAATCGGGAACCATTCAGATATTGAAGCCTTCACCAGGTAGCCTGTATTATTCCGGAGAAACAACCCAGACAAGTTCTGCTGTTTGAGACTTTATAGATGGCATTGCAGAGGAAAAGAGACCTCTTAATCTCTCTGAGCCATTGCATAAGAATGGGAAAAGCTTAATATGATGCCATGTGATAGATATGGCAATTTCCTGTGATATCTTTGGGAGATCTTACTAGTTTATTTATCACTGTGGGCTGGGGGTTGTACAAATTCCATGGGGTAGAGGGACCACAGCCCTTCAGGAACTAAGAACAATGAGAAGTGATTAGGCAGATTCATTTGGGTTATACTATCTCCCAAGAAGCATCACCACCTGGAGAAGCTCCTATGTACTGGTTCAGCCTGGATTCACGAGAGACCAGCAGACAAAGAAAGCGCTTTTGGATAAGTAGCCTGAGTTTAAACTGACTTGGGGCCTTTGTTCTGATCCAGGAAATGGAGAGGATCTTCTGTCCAAGAGGAGAGCCCCAGTCTTTAGGGAAGGATTGTAAGGACTGACATCAACCAGAGCCTTTGTTGCAATGGGGTGGGAGTGATCTTTGGTAAAGTTATTAGCATGCATGTAGTTTCTTTTATTGTTTTTTTTTTCTGTAATGCTTTTACCTTAAGAATAAATGTACTTGCTGAGAAAGAGCTGAGTGGTAACTTATAACTGTGGGCAGTTATACTGTTTATAGCCGTAGAGGAGAAATCAGTGCAAGCCTGCTGAGGCAGTCTGAGTTGCTGGGGAACTCAGTGTAGGCAGGGAACTGTGCAGCCTGGAAATATTCTGGTTAGGAGGGAGACAGATGTAGCTCTCTACCTGAGAGAGATGATGGCTTGGGAGCCTGAGTAGGTTCCGTTTGCTGGACCATGGAGAGCAAATACAAGTGCAGTTGCCCTGAACTGTGACCTCAATCTCATTCTGTCCTGCTGTGCATTGACACGTGAACACTTCATTTTGAAGGTGCTGCTCTAAATGAGCAAACCATTTGATTGTGGGGGAGCAGCTAGATAGAAAACTATTCATTGGTTACTCAAGTTATATCTTTTTAGTCCTAGTACCTACTTAATATGTTCCTAAAACTATAGCAGATTATGAGTTTAAGAAACCAATCTGTGTCCTGTGTACAAAAATAAAATAGTTATGTATGATTTTAATAGTCATTCTAGAAATATGGTGAAATTTAATCAGGAGTTGATTAAAAGCTTTCTTGCTGCTGATTGCATCCATCCTGTCACTCAAGTAGATGTAATCCTATAGCATATTCTTTTTTTAAAGCTAAAGAGAACAGTCTTGAATCAATATTATTTGATTGACAGCAGGAATTGCATCTCCTGATAACTTTGCTTAATTTATTTGATTTTTTTAAGTTCCTGGACTCCTTACAGAAAACTGGACAAATTCTTCTGTTACATGTGTGTAACGTCACTGCAGTTATGAGATCAGAGTCTTTCTCAGTATATTCCCACAGGTGAGAAAGCACTAGTTCTTGTTCACTCTTGTGGAAAGTCACCTAAAAATTTAGATGCATTTTATATGTTGTCTATTGTTTATGTATTTTTATGGTTATTAGTTATTGCATTAATTCAGAAGGGCAGAAAGTAACATCCATGTTTCAAAATAGGCCATTGTTCAAATATATTTTATTTAAAAAAAATTTGTTTCAGCAACGGTGGATTTATCACATTTTCCCCTTTCCTATTCTACTCATTCCAGTTCTTGACAACATTCCTTTATTAACTGCATAGAGCAGAGGTGGGCAAACTACAGTCCGTGGGCCACATCCGGCCTGTGGGACAGTCCTGCCTGGCCCTTGAGCTCCTGGCCGGGGAGGCTTGCCCCCTGCTGTTCCCCCTCCCCTGCAGCCACGCCACCGCACGGGCAGTGGGGCTGCGAGCTCCTGCCGCTCTGAGCAGCATGGTAAGGGGGCGGTGGTGGCGCATGCGGTGTTGGGGGCGTTGGGTAGGGGGTACTGGGGGGCAGTCAGGGGACAGGGAGCGGTTGGGAATGAGGAATGGGGGGTGGGGGTTGGATGGGAGTCCTGGGGGGCCTGTCAAGGGGCGGGAGGGTGGATAGGGGCTGGGGGGCAGTCAGGGGACAGGGAGCGGGGGGGTTGAATAGGGGGTGGGATCCGGGGGGGTGCGGTTTGGGGCAGGGGGTCCAGGGAGGGGGCGGTCAGGAGACAAGGGGTGGGGAGGTTGGATGGGTCGGGGGTTCTGAGGGGGGCAGTCAGGGGGCGGCAGCCAGGCTGTTTGGGGAGGCACAGCCTTCCCTACCTGGCCCTCCATACAGTTTCGCACCCCGATGTGGCCCTTGGGCCAAAAAGTTTGCTCACCCCTGGCATAGAGTGAGACCACTATCTGTGAATAAACACGGCTACAGGTACGTGAACACCTCCCCCCCACCCCCCCACCTTCTGTACCTTTATATCCATCGGTCCAGGCCTGGTGGATTGCATTTTGCGTCTGGATAGACACCCTGAATTTTTTTTGTCACCATCTGGACCTTCATTCCCTTTTCCCAGACTCTTGTTGACAGTGGTATAAATAATTTCCTCTAATCAGCACAACCAGACTCAGTGTGCCTATGCAGGCGAGGAGTCCGGGGGATGACGGCCTCAGGAATAAGATAATCACAGGAAATCTGGTAACAAACATGTTCCCCTCTGGTTATTCTCCCTTTAAAGTGGGATTGACTTGAGCCTCCCAAGAACACCAGCTTCACAATCTGTGAAGCTAGTTCATAGTCCAAAAATGATCTGATTTTAGAGAGATGATATTTAGATTTAATATGGTTAAAATATTTTTATGAGGGATAGGATTCAAGATCGAGTCAGTCAGTTGGAGATTCTGGCAGGCAGTCCTCGCTAAATGTGCAAGATGTGTACCTGCATCTAGTAAAAGACTTTTGTGTCCCTCAATGTCCCTGTGGTTAAGATAGGAAGGAAAGACCCTTCTATTCTGTGCATTTACCCCTCCTGAATGAGCCACTTCTTTCATGTTTTTTGTAGGGTGGGGGGTTCTGTTGTTTTTGACAGAATTGACAGCAGTAGAGACAGTAGCATTGAGAAGTGAAGACCTAGTTAGAGGTAGGTTAGAGGTTGATCTAGTGATCATCTCTGTCTGTTTTGTTTTTGTTAAACACTACAGCAGCCTGCAGCACTGTCCAGGAAGCCCTGAAAGTGTTTTGCTGGCTAGGCCTTCTGGATGACAAAGCCAAGAGTTCTCTCAAATTTAATTGCGCTTTAGTTTTAACTAGGGAAGCAGTTCCAGACAGCCCAGAGCAAAATCTTCCTGTCATCAAACGTTATAAAAGAGATCCAGCAGAGCATTCACTCAATTCAGGACTCTCACCAGCTTCATAAAGCAGAGTTTCTCAAACTTTTTTTTTTGCTGATGAATCCCTTTTCAAATGCCGTGTTAAGCGCAGACCCCCAACTGAGAAACTGATTGACAGGGGTATAGATGTACTTCATATAAACACGTACTGTTAGCAATGCTTTAAGAAAAAGAGCATAAGAGTACTTACAGATATCAGTGAGAGGGATGTGCCTGTTTCCTACTGCAGAGTCTATCTGTCCTTGGTGTGATTGGTTGACATTTTGAGGACCCCCTGTGCAGTTTCTGGGGTCCCAGAACAAGAACTGCTGCCATAAAGGAATGGGCAAGAGTTTCTCAGTCTCCTAATTATTGTAACAGAAATCCATTTTCACGTACTGCGCGGGATTTTCAATAGCACTCAGTGGGTTCTGATTGCTCCCATCGAAGTCAGTGGCACTGATGTCTTTTGATGCCAATGGCGTTGATGCTTTGTGAGGTCAGACATGTGCCTTTTGAAGACTCCACCCCCTGTAAGTATCTTGGAGTGGAGACCAATGAGAGAGAAAGCGAGCCCTCTTATACTTCGGCTAGTTTCTAATAAGGATTCAGGACAAAACTCTTGGGGTCCAGAGGCTGGGCATTCTTGGTGGAAGGCCCTTAGCTGTGGAACTCCCTACCACAAACTTTACTACAAAATGCCTTTTTCACAAGCCGGTCGTCAACAATGATAAGCACAGAATGGCCCAGCAAGAGCTACTGGGAGTAGGTAACCTCAAGTGTGAACACGTGGGAGAACGGCATAAAACTAGAGAATGACTGAATAATATTGTTCTTTTGAAGATACATGATGTGCCTCTAAAATGTATTGTGTGTAGATAGGGCTTTTGTATTGGGGACTTATTTCATTTTGGGGGGCTTATTTTTTTGAAATTTATGTAGATGTCAAAAAATTAGGGGGTGGAAGGGTTCCCAGGCTTTCTCTTTGTATGTACAATAATGGATAGTGTATATTATATTCATTACTCATTATATATACTATGTTTGTGTGTGTGTGTGTGTCTATATATATACTGGGTTACGATTGGGGCAGGAGGGGCAAAGCAGCAGCCCTTTCCCCTCCCTCGTGCTCCTGGATGCACTGTGTTGATTGTTGGGGCTGCCAGCAGGGGTTGGGCCCTGCCCCCCTCCGGAGACACCTGGGGCACAATGCTGGAGGAGCGGGCCGCTGGTGATTTCCCCACCTTCCCAGGGGTGGTGGGGCTCACTCAGGCTTTAGGCTTCAGTCCTGAGGCAGGAGGCTTAGGCCGCGGGGCTTTGGGCTCCAGTCGTGGGCTCTGGATGTGCGGCAGCAGGCCCCAGGCTCTGGCCACGTGACTTTGGGCTCCGTCCCTCTCCCCCCCCGCTGCCTCCCCTGACTCCTCCCCCAACCAAGCTTGCCAGGGCTGCTGTGAATAGTGATACTTGTATGTTTAATATCACTTTTCACACCAGACTTACTAGCTAGCGATAAATAAATTACAGTGATTTGGATGTGTATATGTGCATATTTATTTATTTGTTTTTCCTAAAACTAATCAAGTATTTTAGGAAAAAGTGTGAGAGCGGCCACCAGCAAGGGTTGGTGGCCGCACCCTTGGGCCATCAAATAATTTGTCCTGAGAACCCTTGCCGTAATAATGCACTTTAATGTAGTACTGTTTCAAACAGCACTACATTAAAGTGCCCTATGGAAACTTTAGCATGCACCAGCAGGGTCTACATGGACCAATTAATGCACAAAATATTATAGCACTTTAGAAATCACACTTCAGTTGTTAGCATTACGACTCTTTGTAGACAAACCTTTAGATACAAGCAGTGATGAGCTGCCAAAAGCAGAAGAACCGGTTCCTTCATTTGCTCCAGGTCTTTGGCGGCCCTTCGGCGGCAGATCCTTCAGTCGCTCCGGGTCTTTGGCGGCACTGAAGGACCCGCCGCTGAAGTGCCGCCGAAGACCTGGAGCGAGTGAAGGACCCACCACCGAAGTGCCACCGAAGACCCCAAGCGCTGCCTGGTGAGTAAAAATTAAAAAGGGATTCTCAGGGGAGCCTCTCCAGCCGAGAGCTCAGGCAGGCCAGACAGGACAGTCCCACGGGCTGGATGTGGCCCGCGGGCTGGAGTTTGCCCACCCCTTTAACAACTGGTTCTAAACCGGCTTCAAAATTTAACAACCCCTGAACCGGTGCAAACCGGCTCCAGCTCACCACTGGATACAAGTAAACCTTTAGATACAAGGAACTATTTCCTGTTTTTTCAGTGTTTATCTGATGAACCTCAGTTTCATTTTTTGTGTGTTGGGATGTTTATCAGTTAAAATAAATCAGAAGCCCTATATTTATAATTCCTAAATACTACATTGACACATTAGAAATTGAGTGGATTAGTAAATCACACCATACTAGTTTGACTAAACAATACATAGTTGTATTGGTTGTAGCAGATATTTTGGGAAGCAGTGTTGACTCTCTTCACTGGATGGAAAAGTATCTCCTAATCCCAAAGCATGCTGCCTTCCACAGAAGAGTAACTGTTTAGCAGCAATTTAGCAGGCAGTTTGTCATCTTTCAGGTCACCCTGAGATTGTGTGCTTAACTCAGGGCTTGGCTACACTTGCGAGTTACAGCTCAATAAAGGAGCCCCAGATGCATGAGCACACTACATGTCCACACTGGCAAGGCACGTAGAGTGCTCTGACTCCACGGCTACAGCGCTGCTGGTACTCCACCTCGGCGAGTGGAATAACGTTTGCTGTGCCCTTGTGGTGCCGCGGTGCCAGTGTGACCGAGGTGTTGCTTTACTGCACTCTGATCAGCCTCCGGAAACGTCCCATAATCCCCTTAAGTCAAGTGGCCACTCTTGTCATTGTTTGGAATGGGCTGTAGGAATGCGGAAATGCCCTTTGAAAGCTCCGTTTCTGACAGCCGGCTGCTTATCTGCTCCGAGACAAAGCAACTATTAGTGTGGAATGCTGTGTGAGAGAGAGAGAGAGAGAGAGGTGGGGGCACGAGGGGGGCCTGCTGCTGTTTGAATTTACAAGACAGCATGCTGACATGCTCTCAGCCTCCCAAAAACCCACTCTCTCTCCCCCCCACATACACACTACACACTCCCTATCACACTCCACCCCAACCCCCCCATTTGAAAAGCACGTTGCAGCCACTTGCATGCTGGGATAGCTGCCCATAATGCACCGTTCCCAATGCTGCTGCAAATGTGGCCACACCAGTGCGCTTGCAGCTGTCAGTGTGGACAGACTACAGCACTTTCCCTACTGCACTCTCCAAAGGCTGGTTTAACTCAAAGCGCTCTACATCTGCAAGTGTAGCCATGCCCTAAGACTTTTCATTCACTCAGTGTGGTGGGATTTTCCTTAGACTTGTTTGCTTTCAGCATTTTACTATGTTTTGTAGGGGTTGGGGTGTTTTGGGACAAGGGAGAGTTGGGAAGAGAGAGGGAGAAAAGGGATTGAAAAGGAAAGGGTGATTTTCACCGATGTCTTCATTTTATGGAAGCAAGGGCTGACATATGATTTCTCCTGGTCCCTTTGCTCCATACGTAAAGTGGGAATTTAAAAAGCATTCATATCCCATGATTTGACTAGCCTCAGACATGGTTTGGGAACCTAACTTAGCTCTATAGTTTTTGTAAAGCAAGCTGTCTTCTTCAGTATCCAGGGTTTCCTCCTTCTCTCCCAAATGGACACTTTCATTGTAGATTATAGTAGCAATGTAGGGTTAGAATAGGAAATTGGAAGTCAAGACCTGGGTTCTGCTCCTCACTTTTCCATTGAATGACTCTCTGAATAACCTGAGCAAGTCACAAAACTTTGTCTCAGTTTCCATACCTGTATAACAGAGATAATAATGTGTATCAACCTGTGTTTTGCACTCAGATCCATGGATGAAAAATATTGTATAAATGCAAAATATCACTGTCTCCCTATATTCTGTAAACCTGTTAAATCCCCAAATTGTAGAAAATGCATCACCAGATTAGCATAATTTATTATTAGGTACATTATCAGAGAGGTCATGCAAGCATATAGTCATACAGTTCCTCATACATGTCTCTTTCATAATTCGGTTTGTTTTGAATTATTTTAAAAAGGACTATGTGCTTGTTAAATTTTTTTTTTTAATTAGAAAAGCCACTTAAAATTGTTGCAGTCACTTTGATTTTTCCATAGACCGGCATATCCAATCATTTTATCTACTGCCGTGTTTAAAACCGAGACCATAGATATCTAAAATGGAACCAAGATTTCCTTGTGGACACAAGAATGTGCTCCTAGGTGAATACAGTTTGGTGCATTAGAAACTGATGACATTTATTTAAGTTTTTGGGGGCTTTGTTTTTTCAGTAAAATGTCCTGGTTTACTGTTTCCCTGTAATATTGTTAATAGCAGCTTTCAAGTTTTGTAACATTTTGAATATAAAAACAAAATGAAAGACAAATCAGTTTCTCAAATATAAAATGTGTTTCTGCACAGGAATGCAGTGTCCATTCTTTTGTCTTAAAATCAAACAAGAAATAAAATGGTGGATTAGTTTGTGTAAGAACAATGGAGTAACACTTGGCTCAGGACTCAGTGACTGAAATACTGTTGTTGTTTTTTCTTGGCTTCAAGAAATACCTTGACTCCAAATGCTCTTTTAAAAGGTTTTATTCTGATGTCTTGAAATTAAATGGAATCTGCCTCCTGAGCTAGTTGTATTTGAATACTGCCATTTTTGGAGTCAAATCTCATCAGGTCACCTTACTTTGAAGACATACTACTCAAATACACAATTACCGGCCGGGCAGTTGGAAACTAGTAAACTGAGCACGTTTGATATGAAGTCACTGAGAAACAACAAATACGGAGCCTCATAATGTTCTGCCTAGTGTTTATGGAGATATAGAGGTGGGGGTGGGCGGTGACAGCACAAGGAACTTTCTCCCCCACCACCACTTTTAGTGGCCCACATAAAAGCCAGTAAGAATTCTGGTCCCTTACACTTATGGGGGCACAGGATCTGCTCTGTCTCTGTGTTATGGGCTGGGATGTAGGCAGTCTGGGCTAATGGTTAGAGCAGGAGTCGGGTCTAGTGGGCTGAGCAGGCATCCAGGTTGGGGAACGAAGCTAAGGGTCAGCACTGGAGTCAACTGTCAATTACCAGAGCCAGGGATTGAGCTAGAGTTAGAGTCAGAGGCCTGTGTCAGAGCCAGGAGTGGTAACTGTTGGTTGGAAGAGAGGCACAAGGGAGGGCAGGACCTGGAGGAGAGGCAAGGACCAGGAACAAGAGCTGAGAAGGAATCAGGAACAGGGTTGGGTGCAGGATGCAGGCACAAGCGGGGTCCAAAGCAGCAGCAACAGGAAATCGCCTAGTCGCTTTTAGACAACTCCTTGATTGCTTAAATAGCATGGTTGGATTAATCAGTGGAGCCAGGCTATTCTCGGGTCCCATGTGTGGTGCCTTGGCTGAGACTGTAGTCCTACTTAGCTTCTCGGCCCCCTCAGTTTCAGTAGACATAGGGTGGAGGCCAGGATGTGATAGCTGTCTGGAAACTCCCAGGCCTGAGTTTGACCTGGGACATCACACTCTGCTCCCCTAGGGACACCTGGCATCCCAAAAGAGGCTGAGGAAAAGGTGTCTCTGTCATCCTTCCAGCCCCTCCTCTCCCCCCCCCCCCCCCCCAAAAAAAAAATTAATTGTCCAGCTGGTCAGCCAATCAAGGGATGGGAGCCTGTAATGATTAAGAACACCATATATGCGTAAAAGGATGCCCATTGTCTGTTGTTCGTTTCATGAATATTACTGGGTAGCCAGGATAATGTCAGATGGGAGTGGGATAGAGCTATGTTTATCATGAATTTCTGTTCTACCACGCAGAGAACTGTTGTTTCTCCCACTGGTCTTATTTTATTTAAAACATTTACTTGTTGTCGAGTTAAAATCGCTATTTGGATAAAAACAAATAAGCTTGAAACAGATGATCAAACTGCTGTGATTTACCTATCCTGTTCCATGTCATGGTTTAGATCTGTGCAGATTGTTCTGAAAACAAGATAACTATAGTTCATTTCATAAATGTTTTAGCAGATTTAGATTAGCTGACTTCATTTCTGTACAGTATGTTTTTTTGAGAAAACTGCTTATATCAAGTGTTGACTAACCATTTAAAACCATGTTTTCTTTCCCTCCATCCCCATCCAGTTTTTCAGTTCTAAGTATTTTGCTGCCTTGGCAATGCTTTGTCACCTTAAGGGCATTGCCTGGCTTGTGAACTTCATCTTCGTTGAAAAATATTCAAGGTTCGTTTTAATGCAACAGATAGGAAAATGTTTCAAAGACTCTGTTGTCACAGTCTGAAGTATGGGGAGTAAATATGCTGATTCTATGGAAATAATGAACAACAATCTGGAAAACATTTGCATTTGATAAGTATTGTCATTTTTTTGGGTAATTGATCTCCCTAAAGGCAATGAAAAGTTCTCTTGTCAACAAAATTCACATTTATGCAGGTGGTAGATTAATACAAAGTTGATAGCTTTTCTAGCAAAGAAAGAACATACATTTTTAGTGGAGGCTGTTGTTCCTTGGAATGTGGGGACCCGATTTTGGTCTTAACTGGCATTGCTGTGTGCCAGTCCACTGGTATAAAGCAGTTCCAGTTGCATGAGGACTCCACTGGCAATCAGGAAATTCTCTGGTGATGTAGCGCTCACGTTGTGGTTCTTCTGCCATCCTCCTCCTGATCCCTGGTGTAGGGGACATGGTGGAGAGAAAGAGGAGTGGTCAAGGAGGTGCTGCACTCAGTTTGTCTCTGGCTACTGAACTGGATCTAACCATCGCGGGCAGATGGCATAAGAGGGTGGAGTGGAGCCCTGAGTCTGTGCTATCTTGTTCTAGAGACTGGGACAGATGTGCACCCACCTCAGGATTGGGGAGCTATAAAGGTAGCTAAAAGCAACCTTGGGCCCCCCCGCCCTCCACATTGTCTGACCCAAGAACTGAGGCTAGCGTGGATCAGCTGCTGCAAGGTCTGGGCCGCTATGTAAATATTCTACCTTAAGTCTCCAAATCACTGCTCTGTTAGCACCCGTTGCTGGTTTCAGCTGTGGAATATTGTTAAAGAGCATACAGAGAATGGGGGTCGTTTTGCCCTTCCAGAAGGCAGCAATGAATAAGGGCCCGTCATCTAGAAAATGCTGGGTTTGGGGTATAGATAAAACAGTGGGACATCATCTGGTAAGATAGTAAGAGATTAATTTTTTCAGAGATGCTGCTGCAAGGCAAAGATTTTTTTTGTTTCCCCCCTCCCACTGCCCCCTCCCCAGACATGCCTTTTGCGTGGTGAAATATGGCGGCGGCGCAGGGTGGGGATGGGGGGAACGTAGGAAATAACTAGAAATGAGGTTTAATTTGAAGGCCAGTTCTACAAGGTGCTGAGCACTGTCAACTCGCATTGCTTTCTGTGAGAGTTCAAGATGCTCAGCATCTCGTTGGGTGCTTAATGTACAGTTAACATGACTGTACAAATGCCATTATGAGGCTCCATAGTCGTCGTTTCTCAGTGACTTCATATCAAATGTGCCCAGTTTACTAGTTTCCAACTGCCCGGCCTGCAAACTCAACTTGGGTTACAAGGATATGTCCTTTTGAAATGGGCCTGGCAGACTTGGGCTGGCGGGGTTTGTGCGAGCGCTCTGAAAGTAGCTGTCTAGACAGCTGTTTGTAGAACGTTAGTGTGGCCCCGCAAGCCTGAGTCCGTCAACCTGGGCTGCGCGTCTCGCTCCGAAATGCTGTGTAGACATAACCTGATTGGTCACCTGTGTTCTTTCCTTTTCACACATGATCACCATTATAAAAGTTCTATAGGTGTCCATTGTATCCTCAGTGGTACCTGTGCAACCTTGTGATCAGCAGGGGATTTGCTCAAATGTAACTGATTTAGAACTTAATAAATGATTTTGTTGGTGTTGTGCAAGAAAAAATAGAATCCCGCTCGCGCTCTCTCCTAGTATTGTTGATTCTGCAGAGCTATTGGGAATAAGAAGCAGTACGTTCATTTTTGTCAGTCAATTAAGGAAATATAACTGTGAATATGCAGTGGAGGTGGATTTGCAGGGTAAAAAGGTACCACTTCTGTAGTCCCTTTACCGAGCACAATCACACTTTACTTCACATTTAACTTTTGTGAAACCTTTGTCTCAGCATCCAGTCCTTGACAGCTCAGATTTTAATACTGATCTTTTAGCCCTCTAAGACAGTGCTGACTCTCATATTCCTTGGGTGAGAAACAAATCAAATTTCATTTTCTGTTTGCACTACTGTTGTAGCCATGTTGGTCCCAGGATATTAGAGAGACAAGATAGGTGAGGTAATATCTTTTATTGGACCAAGTTCTGTTGGTGAAAGAGACAAGCTTTTGAGCTTACACAGCTGTTCTTCGGGTCTGGGAAAGGTACTCAGTGTCACAGCTAAACACAAGATGGAACAGATTGTGTAGCATAAGGAGTTAATGTTGTAAGAGACCAATCAAGATGAAGTGGGCAGTTAATACCTCTGCAGTCATAGGACAAAGGAGTGTTGGCGGGTTATGGATTGTTATGATGAGTCATAAATCCAGTATCTTTAAGTCCATGATTTTCAGTGTCTAACAAAGTTGTGAATTTAAGCTCCCCCCCAGGCTGGTCTTTTGAAAGTGTTGTGCAGGTTTCGTTTGTGAGGTCTGTGATAAATAAAGTGGGGGGATGGTCCCTTTGAAGGACTCCCACCCAGCCAGTTACCTGTAAAATTCCTCTTGCTGGCTGTTTTTCACTTGCTTGACCTGTAAAAGGTTAAAAAGTCCACCAGGTAAAGAAGGAAAAAAAAGTGGGTATCTGACCAAAAGAGCCAGTGGGAAGGCTAGAACTTTTTAAAATGGGGAAAGAAACTTTCCCTTTGTCTGTTGTTCTCTGGGCTGGAGGGACAGAGCAGCAATGCTGTAAGCAGCTTTAAACCAGGTATGAACATAAATCATCAGATCATACCTAGAACTACTTATCTGAACTCCAAATGTGTAAGTAGATCAGAATGTTTAGCTAGATGTGATCAGGTTTATTTCTGTTTATTTTTTAAGGCTTGTGGATCTCCTCTGTGCTAACCCCTGATGCTTTTGTTTGCTTGTAACTTTTAAGCTGAATCCCCAAGAAAGCTAGTTTGGGTGCTTAATTTTTGTAATTGTTTCTTTTAAGATCTAGCAAAGAGCCTAAATCCCAGATTTTTTTCCTTTTTGTTTTTAATAAAATTTACCTTTTTAAGAACAGGATTGGATTTTTGGTGTCCTAAGAGGTTTGTGCATGTTGTTTGATTAGCTGGTAGCCACAGCTAATTTCCTTTTTCTTTTTCAGCTCTTCCCTGTGTGTGTGTGCGCGCGCATGCAAAGGGGCTTGAGGATATCCCACAGGGAGGAATTCCTAAGTGCTCTTTCCTGGGTTCAAAGATGTTTTTTTGCATTTGGGTGGTGGCAGTATTTACCAAGACAAGGTCAGAGAAAAGCTGTAACCTTGGGAGTTTAATACAAGCCTGGAGTGGCAAGTATTAATTTTTAGAATCCTTGCGAGCCCCGACCTTCTGCACTTGGAGTGACACAGTGAGGATTCAGCCTTGACAAGGTCAGATATGGAGTGATTGTTTTGTGAAAAGTGTTCACCCATAGGTGATATGGTCTTTTATCATTTTTTTTTTGAGAGCGCATTTTGAGAGCATAGTGATTGTCTTGTTTCACCCATATAGTTGTTGGGTGATTTAGGGTACTGGATGAGGCACACCACATGTGATAGGCATGTGAAGGACCTGTGGATCTTAAAAGGTGTGTTGTGGGTGTATTTGATCATTGAGCAGTGGAGATATGTGGTGTTCTGGCAGTATCTGATGCTTCTTTGAGTCCATGTGTCCAGGTCTGTTGGGAGCTTGCTTCTGATGATGAGCGTGGTGAAGGGTGGGGGGTTGTTTGAAGGCCAGAAGTGCTGGTGCAGGAAAGATTTTTTTCAGGATGTGCCCCCTCCCCACTGTGTACGGTGCTTAATGATACTCCATATGGGTTCCAGTGTGTGGTGATAGGTGACAACTAGGGGTGTGCGGTGGGAGGTTTCCCCCTGTCTCCCACTGAAGCAAGTTCTCCCAGAGATGGGTGGTTCATTCCATGATGTGATCTACTTCTCTGCTGGAGTGTTCTTGTTCGGTGAATGTGGTTTTAAGTGTTTTATTTTTTGTATCTGCTTAGCTGAAATAAACCATCAGTGCTAGACGCTTACCGTACATAATTCGGGATCTAAATCTTTTTCATAATTAGCAAAAATTGCTGTTGTTTCGGCTGCTTGTTTTTATCCTTTTACTGTCACCAGATGAATATTAAGCACTAAGACTTAACTAGCAATTTGAAAATTGGATTTCAATCGATTACAAATACATGTACTAGGCCAAGATGCAGCACTCCTGCTGCCTTATCCTGCTTCCATTGGCGCCAATGTACAGTCTGCCACTGACTTCAGTTGTAGCAGGATCAGGCCCCTAGTGGAAACTGTAGTTGAAATGCTAACGGTGCAGTAGATATTGGAGAGATTTGACCTCTGAATTCTTCTCTTATGTAGAATATTTCTGACCTTAGTATCTATGAATCTATATTTAGTAATCAATGGCATCTGGAATGTGCTTGTATCTCAGTTTGCATTGTGAGTAATTTTGAATGTATTTTATTTCTGAAGTCAGCATCAGAAACTAGATAAATAGTGGTGTGTAAACTTTGCTTTGGCTCTTTGATTTTAATGGGATGATTTTCTCATCACTGTTTTTATGTGTTGTTGATGGGGAAACTGTTTACTGTGTCCCTTTAAAACAATCCAGAAAAAGATAAATATCCTATGTAATAAACTGTTATAGAGGAGCCCTCAGGCACCATTATGGTTGAGCCTCTGAGGATTTCTATTTCAAACTCCCTATTTTCAGAGTTTTATAGTCTGAACATAAAAAATGGGCTGGGGATGAAATTTGGACTATAAAGTTCTATCCCCAGAGTGAGTTAGTTATTACATATTTGTTTTATGAATTATTTTGGGGAGTGGAGGTTTGTTTGTTTGTTTTTAAAGTAATAGGACAGAATTCTTTGCTGTGTATATAATAAGGGTTGTGAAATATCTGCCATGTTCTGCTTTGTGTTTGCAGTTACGAATGGATTTTCCACATCTATGCTTTGGACAAATGTTTGTATCTACGGACTGTAGTGCTCTTGTTGTCTAACTGCGAACAAATTTGCTGGTTATTTCTTTACTAAACATAGCCTATATAGCAACTTGGACTGGCACATGGCCTGGGCCAAGCCAAATAACTTCTCTATATCTGTTTCCTCATCTGTAAAATAGATATAATGATATTCACCTACTTAACAGGTAATAGTATGAAGCTTAATTACTTGTTTGTAAAGAGATGGAGAATATAGTATCTTTCGTCTGAGGTTCTCTACATGTAAATATTTGTATATAAGGAAGAATCCAGGGGCCCAAAAAACTTTACATTTGTATCTCTTACACAGTGGAAATGTGTATGAATGCTAATTTAGCTATATAGTTCTCTGAACAGCCTCATGTATAAGTAATTCCAGATATGATAGATTCAGGAAACAAGCTCAGGATTCTTTTTTTATTTTTCCTCCCCGTCTATGTAAACATTTGCAAAAATTCTTCATTTGGGGTCCTGATCCTGAACCCCTTACTAATATGAATAGTTCCACTGAAGTCAATTGTGGCGAATAGGATCTGCAGGTGTGGGACCTAACTGCTTACTCTTGATCAAATGATATTTAATAAATTAAAGAATTCAGTATTGCTGACCCCAGATGTTCAAAAAATCATGGGTCACTCCCCAAAAATAATGATTTCAACAAGATAAATTTGAGGTTCTTTTTTATTTGCCTTCTGGCTTTTGCGCCTTCAATATACATTGGGGATCCCATTTTCATGTGTTTCTCAAAAAAACAAGGGATAGAAACTAATTTTTTTTTTTAAATGTGCAAGCTGAAATTCTCACCTAATCACCTGTCTTCAGGAATTAGAGCTTTTTACTAAAATACCCAATATTGCAAAACGCATGATATAGTCACTAGAGTTGGCAAGATCCCCATCTGGAAGCTGAGATAAACCTCTCAAATATATAACTTTTCATTTTTTGAAATTTGCAAGGTGACTGACAGTTTGAATTTAGGCCCGTATGATTTAGGAGTGTACTGTGCTGAATAGTATTGAACCTGTTCCATAGATTAAAAGGTCTTCACTTTTCCGGGAATCTAGCACTTAAATGAGGAAAATGTAAAGATAATGTAACTGTCTTGGTTCATATCCTTTCTTGTACTTGTAGAACTCATTTTTTATTGTTTTAAATAACCTTTTGATTCTTAATTAGTAAAGGGGACTAGGCTCTTCTGACTTAGTCTTTTTTTCACTGTTCATGTTTAAAATATTTATTATTGCATACAGTGTATGCAGACTTACTGAAATAATTTTGGTTTGATCAGTTTAAAAATATTAGTATTGTGACAGCTATAAACTTCTGAACGATATGAAGAGACAGGCCTTTACAGCATATCAAGAAAATAATTCTCTTGCTTCACCACTGATTGTAATGGGCTTACGCTGCCGTAAAATTAAAGTAATGCAGAGATGAATCAGGTCCGGTATATTTAGTTGCCAAATATGTATTGACAGTGTCACCATTTTAAAATATGAGTCACATGTAGATTCGCAGGGCTGAGTGCAGGACTTTTGAGGGTTATGAAAGACTGGTAAAATTCCAAGTAACGGGCTTAATAGAATTGGCAAGATGATGGCTGATTCGGGTTGCCAGCTCCGTAATATTTAAAAACGGACACTCCAGCAGAAGTTCTGGACTGTTCCCTGCCCTGCTCTTTCCCCGTGAGGTCCTGCCCCTGCGGCCCCACCTTCCCGTCCCCCCCCAAGGCCCTGCCCCGTTAGCTCCACTTTCCCCCACCTCCCCATCACTTGCTGTTTTTTCCTCCCTACCCGCCACCCTGGGTAGACTGTCTTATAGACAGTGATGTGCAAAGATTTCATAGCTCTTATAGTACAGATTCCCAAAGGAATTATGGGCTCATGATTCTTTTAAAGTGATAGCACTGTATGTCAGTTTAGTCCTTTCCATTTCCGTAAAGAATTTTTCATAAACACATTACTGTACAAAAAGATATGTTAGGCTTAATCTTTTAGGTCAAATTGTTAATTATTTAATAATAATATTAAATATCTGACCATTTCATATAAAAGGATCTCAGAGGGCTCCTTTGATGTACAAAGTACTGCATATATACAGATTGCTTCATTCACCACTGAAATGCAGCCACCCCCGGGATGAAATGCAGCCAGTATTTAGTTGCAACAGCAACATTATACGACAGTTCAAGAAAGGAATTTAAAAAAGAATACTGTATCCAACTGAAACAGATAGGAGATTTCAGCAAATAATAATGAAGGATGCAAAGAGAAGTAAAATTCAAATCCATGATTAGAGCTAGGTGAATAATTGTTTTTCTCCAGTTTAGCCAGGAAACCAAAAATCAGGAAAATAGTTGGTTCAGTTTCGAAAATGTTTGGAGCTTGTCAACAAATTGGAAGAGTCCATGTCAGGCCAGCAAACCATAATTGTGCGCCCATCCTTCTTTATAATCTTTAGCCCTGTGGTTTGGGGATTTGTCTGGGAGGTGGGAGACCCAGGTTTAGATCCGCACTCTGGACTAGGGACTTGAACTCAGATCTCACGCTTCCCATTGAGCGCCTAATTAGACTATTCTGGGGTGGGTTGACCTCAATCTCTCCTGTTGAAACTGTTCCATTTTGTAAAAATAGTCACTGTGCTGTGAGAGAGTGGTAACGACTCTCTCTAGCCTGGTGATTAAGGCACTTACCCGGGAGGTAAGAGGTGTGAATTCAAATCCTTCTTCTAAATCAGGCAGAGAAAAAAACTGAATGTATGAACTGAGATCTGGGGGACTCTGCCTCTATCGGGGGCAGTCTGAGCCCCTCTCCCTGCCCCCCAATTGTGAGTGGGGATACTAAATGCCAATAGGGCATAATACCCACCAAGATGAATGGAGCAGCTCACAACTCTGAGCCAATGTTTCAGAGTGCATTATGTTGATGGGGGTGGCCTCCTTCAGTTGAGACAAGGGATGGCTGCACTAGAAACTTCAAAGCGCTGCTGCTGGAGCGCTCCTGCGTTAGCACTTTGAAGTGCGAGTGTGGTTGTGCGCGAGCTCTCCCAGTGCTCCTGGTAATCCACCTCCACAAGGCGCTCCCAGTGCTCAGAGCCTGTCCATACTAGTGCTTTAAAGTGCTCAGACTTGCTGTGCTCAGGGGGGTGATTTTTCACTTCACACCTATGTGAGGCTCCTATATTGCAGATGGATGTGTAGAGCCTCTTCCCCTCCACTCAACCTTAAGTAGGGATTTTGCATCTCCAGTCTTCTGCCCTTTCCTGACTCCAGCTGGTTCATCCACTCATCACAGCCCGAACATCTTCCCTTCTGCTCATGGCCCCTCAAAGCTTAGCAGGGTATTGGAGTGTCAGGGAAGATGGAGTTGGGGGTGTGGGCTTGAAGCAGCAAGGGTGTCTGCGGTGTGGTCACAACAATGGGCATGATGGAGGAAACGTTGGAGGAGCTGGAGCAGTGTTGGGAAAGTCGGGGCAGTTGAAGTGTGTGTGTGGGGGGGAGGGAACAGTTCAGGGAAGAATGTGGTGGAAAGGAGGAGATCAGAAATGTGCAGGGGGGGATTCATCTCATTGTGCACAGCTCCCTGCAGCTGAGCTCCCAACGTCTGTCCAGCCCTTCAAAAAATGTCCCCACTGACTCCATGCTAGTCCCTGCACTGTTCCTGCATCCTCTCCCCAAACTGTGGGGTCCCATGATGACACCTGCCTCTTCATGGGGAGGAGGGAGACCAGGTTGTGCTGGACAGACAGAGACAGGAGATGTTGAAGGGACTAACGTGCAGCCAGCGCATTCTGTGCTGGGGTAATCATTGCCAAGGAGCCAGAGGTGTGGGGGGGAGAACAGGGTTGTGGTACATGGGGGTACTGAGAAATTATTTTAAAAAAACCAAGTCTTTGTTAACACAGAGTTAAGGTTGCCTGGTGGTGCCTCGTGCCCTTCCAGAACGTGGAGAGTGGCTAAACTTAAACCTCTGAAAACCAAGAAATACAAAGTTAAGGTACCCACCACCCTTGCCACGCAACCTTAACTCTGCTCTCTTTGGGCTATGCCCCAACACAACAGTAACCCACATACCAGCGCTCTGCTCTCACAGATACTACAGAATGCTCTGGGAACAGAGCCCATGAGCACTGTAAGACAGTCTAACTCCTTCCCTTTGCTAAGGCAGAAAGTGGGTTTAGGTCAGGTGCAGCAAGCAGGAACAATCTATACCTGCCATACAGTCAGCACTCAGCTTGCTCCACACCAATCCACCCCCAGTTTTTTTCAGTGTTACTGCCTCTTGCCCAGAGAATTCCTTGAGACATCGTCTTCACTTACCCCTCACTAAGACCACTGTCATGTGTGCCACCAGACTGTTGGCAATCCCCATGGCAAGACGACACCCTTTTTTACCTCTACTGACACAACGTACCAAATTCAGCACTGAAGTGAGGCATAATTGATCCCTCCTATCACAGTCACAGCTCTCCCTCCACCATTCAATACAGCTACCCCTAACACAGTGAACGAACTGGAATGCATGCAGATAAATGCAGGAATTCAGAGTCCTTCCTCATATCTACTCGTAGTTTCATAGATTTTCATGATGAGAAGAGGCCATCTAGTCTGACTTCTTGTATAACACAGGCCAGAGAAATTAATCCATTTACGCCTGTATTAAGCCCAGTGATCTGTGATTGACTAAAGTACCTTCCAGTTAAGTAGCCAGTCTTGATTTGAAGATTTCAAGATATGTTGCTTTGTTAATTTTTTCATCACCCTTACTGAAGCTATTGCCAGCTCCAGGGGGACAAAGTTACGGTTGCATTACTGGGTGGCATGAACCTTAATTTTGTATTTGCTGGTTGACAGAGGTTTAAGTTTTGCCACATTCTGCGAGGGCATGAGGCACCACCAGGCAACCTTAACTCTTAATGCTTTGGGGCATTTGATTTCTCAGCTCTCCCATGTACCATAGCCCAGCTCTCTTCTCCACTGTCTCTGGTTGAGGGCAAGCTTACCTCTGCATTAACACATGTAATATACTATGCTGGAGAAGGAAGCCAGGAGGTCAGACTGGGGAGGAGAATGCCTTGATTTTGGGAAAAGTAGGCTGTGGATCAGACACTCAGAGACCTTCTTGCTTTATTTTTTGATCTCTATGTGTTTGCTCAACTGGGCCCTTAAACTGTTGTATAATGTACTCCCAAATGGAAAAACTTCTTGTTCCTGGGTTTGTTCCTGAGAGGAGGCTTAGAGACCACATATAGGGCTTTAAAAGCCCACCATATGCTGCGTGATTACATGTGCAACTGCAGTAACTCTGTGGGCAAATACACAATACAGCCCTTTACAGAGGGGTCACTTTACCCACCACTGAAATGCTGCTAATTCTGCATTGGAATGTAGTAGCTTCAGAGAAACGTTATATAGCAGGGCCCAGTCCTACAAACACACATGTAAGTACTCACTGAGTACTACCACGGATATCAATTATTATGTGCATAAAGTGATTTAGTAGTAGGACAACAAAGGATGCATTTGGATGCACTATATGCACTTGAAATTCAGGGGGAATTTTATACAGGGAGAACATAAATATCACACTTGGAATTGGATCAGGACACTGATATTAACACCCCTTCTTTTCGTAGATGGTCT